>NC_061100.1:24007981-24060481 GCF_015104395.2 Macrobrachium nipponense | reverse complement strand
CTTCAGCCTCTAGTTTTTCTAGATTTCTTTTCAGGGATCCTGGGATCGTGCCTAGTGCTCCTATGATTATGGGTACGATTTCCACTGGCATATCCCATATCCTTCTTATTTCTATTTTCAGATCTTGATACTTATCCATTTTTTCCCTCTCTTTCTCTTCAACTCTGGTGTCCCACGGTATTGCGACATCAATGAGTGATACTTTCTTCTTGACTTTGTCAATCAACGTCACGTCTGCTCTGTTTGCACGTATCACCCTATCCGTTCTGATACCATAGTCCCAGAGGATCTTTGCCTGATCGTTTTCTATCACTCCTTCAGGTTGGTGCTCGTACCACTTATTACTGCAAGGTAGCTGATGTTTCTTGCACAGGCTCCAGTGGAGGGCTTTTGCCACTGAATCATGCCTCTTTTTGTACTGGTTCTGTGCAAGTGCCGGACATTCGCTTGCTATGTGGTTTATGGTTTCATTTTTCGTATTGCACTTTGTTGTTGTTGTTGTTGTTGTGGGGGAGGTTAGGAAAGGTTTATAGAAAAAAACTTATTAAAAAACTTTTATTATTATTATTATTAGTTATTATTATTATTTTATTTTATTATTATTATTTATTATTATTATTATTATTATTATTATTATTATTATTATTATTTTTTAGGATCAGCTATATGAGTTTTATTGAGACTCAAAGCAACCTTCCTTTAAAATAATAAAATGATATCATTGTCATCTTTATCTTCAACAATATTTTCAATAACAAAAACAACGAGAGCAAAAAAAAAAAAAAAAAGATCACTAACGACAGCAAAAGATAGTGATAAAAGGATTAAGGAATTAGCTCTTGAAATTGAATCATAAATCCTTTTCCGAAATCATCAAATACTTTACGTCAGAAATCCAAATCCATGAATTTCATGCTATGATAAGAAGCAATACATATAAGACTTTATCATTTCACAAAAATATCAAAATATCACACATAGTAAATTCATCTCTGAAATACTGGAAATACAGTGACAGTCATATGTTCATTGGTTTGAGTATTTAGTTCCTTCAAGGCTTTCCTCATTTTCGCTTACTCGAGGAGTATGCCTACAAACACCTTCGTTGTTGTTGTTTTTGTTGTTGTGGAGGAGGTCAGGAAAGGTTTATAGAAAAACATAGAAAGGTCTGAAAAAGGTGTTTCGCGTTGAGTTCAAGATACAAGAATTTTAGGATATGATGTTTATGATTAATTTATTAGAATGAAATCGTTAAAAAAGAAATACCGTGCATGTTAAACAGTGCAGAAAAATTATTTCTAATAAAATATAGCGAATTTATTTTAATTTTCGTTGGTGAAACAACGCTCTCTATTCGACTGTAGATTTGAGCACTCGCCCCGAGTAAGCTAGAGGTCAGATCACGCCTTGTTAACACTAATCTCTTAAAAATAGAGATAATTGCATGAACAGCGAAAGAAGAATAGTTGGTCACTGAAAGGTTCGAGTTAAATGTAGGGTCAATTTCTGAAGTGTTCATATTTTGTATTTATGCTGCCTAACTATTTCGTCAAATTTAACACTGGAAAACTTCCATATTCCGCGGGGTGGTCTTCGGATCTTCTAACTTACAAAACTAATCTGGTTTGCTCCCAAGTGTTTGGATTTTGTTCCGAAATCTCACACAAGAGTTTTTTTTCAACCTGATGAAACTGAAATTTTATTAAATCTTATATAACACCGAGGTTTTATGAGATCTTCTTTCACTGAAGTTTCCTTATATGTAATCCATATACGAACTCCCTCTGGTAGTTTAAACTGCGTCATAATTGCGAGTTTGTCTAAATAGTCAGTTAGAGTAGAAGACTATGAAATCAAATTTCTCTCTCTCTCTCTCTCTCTCTCTCTCTCTCTCTCTCTCTCTCTCTCTGTCTTTTATGCCTACTATTGGAGACATATCCATTGTAAGCTGCATCATTATTCATTTTATATTCGTAACTGGCGACATCTTCGTGATCCATCTCTCTCTCTCTCTCTCTCTCTCTCTCTCTCTCTCTCTCTCTCTCTCTCCTCATGTGTGTGTAGTACTAATAGAGACATATCCATTGTATGCGGCATCGTTATTCATTTTAAATTCGTAACTGGTGACACTTGGCGATCCATCCATCTCTCTCTCTCTCTCTCTCTCTCTCATGGCCACGCAGCGGGGCAGGAGGCAGTTATCACAGCCATCATGAAATGGATCAAAGTGTTTTCCCAGTTCCATTTCAAACACGCGCACCGAGCGTCTCTTTTGTAGGGAATCACCTGGGGTCACCGTCACCTTTTGAAGTCAATAGAAGCTACCGGAGCCAAAATATACTCTTTTTCTATTGGTGCACAAGCGTCTATATCTCTCTCCAGCTTTAGTCTCTGAATTCGCCGACTTCCTTTCAATTGCTCTCCTTTTGAGGACGAGAGTGTCAGGGAGATTTTCTCGAGTCGTGTGAGAGTTTGAATTATTGTTTTGCTCGCACTAAAATGTTTTGTTAGTATCGGTTCGTTCAATGTGGTTTTATTGACTTGCTTTTGGCTTGGTGGAATACTAATTGCGTAATAAAAAATGATGTGAAGTAAATGGTTTGCAATGATAAATGATGAAAATGGTCTAAAAAAATTAAATGAGTACAAGTGAAGAAAGAAACACACACATATATATATATATATATATATATATATATATATATATATATATATATATATATATATATATATATATATATATCCATGCAAAATTATATATACATACATAGGTGTATTAATATATTAATACAATCCGATTTCACAAAAATACCACATGAAATCTTTGCCATATATCCTTCTCTTTCAACGGATTATTAATTCTGCGTTTCGTTCTAATACTAGACGCTAAATAGAAAAGGTAACAAGTAATAAATAAATGATAAGAACAGTGGGCACTCAAACAAATAAAGAAAAAAAATAAGAATATAAGTGATTTCTCGGAGTATTTAAAATTTTGACCATATGAGGTCAAAGTTCAAGGTCGTATACTGTCCGGGGCTATATTTGACCTTGAAATCTAGAATGAATAATAATCCCTAAAAAATTAAAGCGATAAGAGAGAGAGAGAGAGAGAGAGAGAGAGAGAGAGAGAGAGAGAGAGAGATGGATCACAAAGATGTCACCAGTTACGAATATAAAATGAATAATAATGCAGCTTACAATGGATATATGTCTCTAATAGTAAAAATGAATGAGGACAGACAGTAGATATGAAGGAGAGAGAGAGAGAGAGAGAGAGAGAGAGAGAGAGAGAGAGAGAGAGAGAGACACATTTGCTGAAAAGGAAGCGTGATTAGTGAGGCATTTCGAAAATGCTGACCAATAGCAATCTTTCCCACCACAGTAGAGATCTCCATTTAATCTTGTTGATTGCGTTCCGGAGAAAATTAAACGAAGATCTCCTTCTTTAAGATCTTGCTTCTTCCATCTTTTTAAACTATTTGGTCACTGAATATTAAATTTATAACGAATAGGACCGAAAGTACTCGGCTATCTCGCTTTTTCATTTTTTTTTCCTTCGTGGCAAAAAAAACTTTATATATATATATATTATATATATATATAGATATATATATATATATATATATATATATATATATATATATATATATATACATATATATATATCTATATATATATATATATATATATATATATATATATATATATATATACATATATCTTTGAGGATAATCATTTTTCCTAGATTTTAAGGTCGAATATGGTAAACTTGACCTATAACCTTATGCATGACTATAAAGCACCTAAAACTCCCTAAAGTCTGTGACCTTTGACCTCATATGCTGAAAATTGTAAATACTCCGAGAAATCACCAATATATATATATATATATATATATATATGATATATATATATATATATATATATATATATATAAGTTATCTGCAGAGTTTTATTCACATGAAAATCCTCCCCTCATTATCGACAAATTCGGTCTCCTTTGAGGTTGGGATGATCTGGTTCAATGCTTTTCTATCTTTTTCAATTTTTTTTTAAGGTTTTTATATTCGAATTTGAATCAGATTTCACCTTCCTCCACATTCTCACTCTAGTCATCTTCTCTCATCATTAACTATTGTTTCTTATATGTTATTTTACTTATTTAATATAATTATTTCTTTATTTTTTTCGCGTTTTTTAATTTGAATTTGTATCAGTTTTCACCCTCCACCATCTCTTCTCTCTATCTATTCATCTACGTTTATCAGACCCTATCTTCCCCTCTCACCATTGACATTTTTCCTTTTTTTTCCTGTTACATTCGTATTTCTTACTTTATCTTTTCATTCCAAAGATTTTTCCGCCTATTTGTTATTCCTTTGATCAACGATCAACGTCACACTTCACTCAAAAGCATTTTCTCGGTATTTTTCGTACCACGTGATTCTCAGCTTACCTTTCCAGGAATTAGTCTCCTCCTTGTTTGCGATTGAATTATCAGTTTGCCTTCTCACTTTCTTTTCATATTCTCAAGTAACAGGATACTTATTTTTTTTAAGTAATGTCAACACGGCTACTGATTTTATCCAGCCAGCATAAGATTGTTGGCATGCGCGCTCAGTGAAACTCTATACTCTGTTTTTTTTCATCTGTCCATCCGCCTGTGGTGTTTTTGTATGGTAACACTGCGTCCCGGGCTTTAGATAGTTACGCTATTTGTAAGTTTTAGGTATATAAAAGGATATCTGGGTGTACATTTGCAACTGAAAAGTGTTTTAATAATTTACTGTACGCGAATTACACCGTTGATATTCGAAATAGGATATTATTATAATCGTTGAATGTAAGCGGAATGTAACTATCTAAAGCCCGGGACGCAGTGTTACCATACAAAAACACCACAGGCGGATGGACAGATGAAAAAAAACAGAGTATAGTTAACCTATTTTCATTCAGAGGCTTGTTTTGTATAAAGGAAGGAGTTGAAGTTTGGATTATATATTTTCTGGCTTGTGAGTTGGCTTCATTCTGTCTACTGAAGAAAAAATACGACTTGAAAACTCACCACCGTAAAGTTATGACCAAAGATCAAATCATTAATTTGTAACGATTTCAGGATCTAGAAACGGTGAGAGAATATTTAACTATTGGAGAGAAATAAGCTTTGTTACGGGCATATATATATATATATATATATATATATATATATATATATATATATATATATATACTATATATATATATATATATATATATATATATATGTATATATATATATATATCTATATATATATATGATATATAATATATGTATATATATAGTATATATATATATATATATATATATATATATATATATATATATATATATATATATATATATATATATATATAAGTTCTATGGAGCTGCAGATCTTATCAGAATTACGTTACATTTCTACTAATTTTCTGGGAAATTATCATTCATTTTCTTTTCCCTTATGTGTTAGGATAGGAAGATGAGTATTCAACGGAATGCTGACTGGCTGATATTCTCTATTCACTGGAGACAGTGAATAGAGTAAATTTGAGCAGGGTAAGTTATCAGAGTAACTGGTCCTTGTTAGTAGCTATGGCAGAAAACAGCTTCGTCTCCTCTGGACAATGAAGTCGCCCGCCAGAACTCGGCCTAAGCCTGGTGTTCACACAGGAGAACAAGGACCCGCAATGCGTAGGAATACCCAATGGGTACGCAACTATGCGTAATATTCCGGCTAATTCAATTAGGGTATCAAGGTTCATGAAGGAAAATGCATCTCGCTATGATAACGCATAGTCCAGCATGAAGAGCTATGCACAAATCCATTTTAACGTGAGTTGAAAGTTCCGTTACGTACGAACAAGTGACATGACTTGTAAGGATGTTATATTTAATTTTGACAGGACCTTCCGATAATTGCTTCAAGAGAGAGCGCTTTCCTCCAGACTTGCACTTGCAATATTTTATTTTGAAGTGTTACCAATACCATTTCTGTAAACAGATTGCACAATAACCCTCTAATTGAACTAAGGGGACTGTTTTTTTTTTAGTTTATTTACAAAATAAAGTATTTTAGAGTTATTTAGCCTAGGACAATTTCAGTAATATAACGAATCTCTTCTTTCTATGCTAATGAAGATAGCGGAGAAATAGAAATACACAAACTTTTATTTTTTATGCTTATTTTAACAATAACAACTTGTGGTCTACAAAAGAAAAGAGCATAATCACGCAAAGGTACATAAAACAAAACTATAAATATTAATAACAATGTAAATACCGACAGGAAACAATTGCCGAGAAAATATTCATATTTAATGTTTGGTCAGTTTCAATATTCATCAGCAATGGCGTTTTTCACGGATGAAATTTTAAAAACTTTGTGCAGATGCCAGCAAACTTATTATATATGCAACGAGTAGGCACTGGGGGAAATTTTTATTTGAATAAAATAAATGGTCATGGTTATGAGTCTCTCTTTGTTTTTGTTACTTTTGAGGGGGTGAGGTGGGAGCATGGATGAGATAATGTAATTTATTTCCAGTGCTTAGATATTACATTTAACTGAGCATTACCTTCCTTAATAACTCTTAATGGATTTTCTATTACGTCAACACTTGCTCCCCCTCATACTCGGCTTTTACTATCGCCAGTCAGGCATTTGGGCAAAGAAATGGCAAGCTCGAGAAACGTTTCCAATTACCATAATGGTTTCCTTATGCAATAACTTATCCTGACCGAAGATGAACCAGCTTCCGAAAGGAATGGCCCCTGGGAATCATGTGGTTCTGGAATGATGGCAAAAATAAACCGTGGCCTGCCATAAGGAGATTGCTTCCTACGAAGCAATGTGAGGGTTTTCCTAAGGTGATGGAAATGCTTAGAGGAATCGAACGAATGCGTCGTCATTCGTGAAGAATTACAATCGCAATTTCGTGACAATTTCAATAAATAATTTCTGAAATATACGACGATAGTGATATAGTGATTCGGTTGTGGTGTTGTTCATTAGAATGTTATTATAACATTCTAATTATACAATAACTAACGACCAACACGTGTAGTCCATTAATAAATTAATTTGATTTCCCCCCATAAAAACAAGACTCAAAAAGCGACGTGTTTCATTTCACGGTCTGTCTATTAGTAATTAAGTTTGCAGAGGGATTTTAATGATTTTCTGGAAATATTCCTGCAGTACATATACGAGTTTCGGTCGTCAATATTCATACGTATTCAACAATGTATTACCATTATGCAATCCTGCAGGGGAGAGACAGGCAGACAGCGAGAGAAATGTGGGATACAATTGTGTAAGATACAATTTTTAAAAGTATTTAGCCGAACTGATTATTTAAAAGAATAAGTAGTAGCAATCACGGGAAGTCAAGAAAAAAAAGAGAAATTGCCAAAAGCATCGCTAAAAGCATTGACACGGAAGAAAAGATGAAAGACAGAGAGGAAGGTGTATTCATTTCCCTTCCTATTTAATCATCAGTTTCGGGGAAGAATTGGAAAATAAATATATGAAGACACCCCTGAGGTTTTCTATATCTGGGAGAGGAATACGAACGGTAGTTGATTGTTTAATCATTAGATTATTTGTGTATGTATATATATATATATATATATATATATATATATATATATATATATATATATATATATATATATATATATATATATATATATATATATATATATATATATTTTAGCTCGTTTTTATTTGTTTATTTCTAATCTATTAATGTATCTATTAATTTAATTGTTTATAAATGATACGTTAAATGTGGATGAAAACTGCAAAGATACAGTGATTTTCTAGGCACCTAATTACTGTACCTATAAAATACATGCCAATTCTCTTCGTACCTTTATCATAAATTCGAAATGACTTGAATGTTAAAAAAAACTTAATGCAGTCAAATAGACAATATTACACTAATTTTACAGAGAATATCGACAAGTTTGAAACATTAGAATGATTTTGTGCGAGTGCTTTTATTGTGTATTTTTGGGATCACCAATACTCCCTGTCAGTCTTAATTAATTTAAGGATAACTACTGTATATAATCACTCAGGTAAATTCGTTCTCTGAAGTATTTTAGATTTGTATATCCTTCCATTCTTCTTGTTAATTGTGAACACGGGGAAGTCACTACATTTCCAAACTCACATGAGAGGTTGAAAATGACTATAACTAACAGTTCCCACTAAAATTATCAGAGTAAATTAGGCAACGTTTGACAGACTCGAGTTTTTGGCGCTATGAGTACAATAAAAACAAATTGACATTTCGATTTACATTCGATTCACAATGACATTCGAGTTTGTTTTCTTTATATTCACACTCCAGTGTTGTCTCTTTTCTCCCCTTCAAAGAGACCCATAACTGGGGTCTAATCTGCTTCGGAATCATGAGAATTATTAACGAATAGAAAACAAAACGTAAATATGAATGCGCAATCAACTCTTTTTAATCTCACGTAAATGAGGCTAATTTACAATATCCAAGAATTAAAAATGTCATTTACATATGTGAATTTTTGACATTCAAGCGATTAAACACAAGAATAAATAAACTTTGATTTGAATGACGTAATGGATTTTGCAATTGCAGAAATGCACACAATCCAACCAGTACCTGGTGTGATCTCTTCTTTGTAACTGTCAGACCTGACTTAAAGGAGGTTCCGCCATCCGCTTTGTTCAGTTTTGCTGTTCATCTGCGAGTTTTTCATTCCTCAATTTCCTACATTTGTAGCTGACATTTTTCGTAAAGGAAATTCTTGCTACGTCAGTCGTCAAGCCTCTACAAAAAAAACCTTGGTTACTACGAGTATTTTTTTTTTTTTTTTTTTTTTTTTTTTTTACGTTTCATCCAATTGAGAAACCATTCGTCTGATCACTGGACGCGTCCCCCTTATGAACTTCTCTCTTTTTTTTTTTTTTTTTTACTCGCGTATTTCTTTCCAATCATCAAAGGGATCAAAGGTCTTCTCTAATTAACTGCATGAGCTTTTAATGAGAATGCGAATTACTGGAGAGAACTTACGCACATTTAATAAAGAAAAATTTACCGTGTTCTTTTTAAGTGAAGTTACTTCATCTAATTTAAAGATGGAAATATTGAAGGCAAACATTTTTTACTTTTAACTAAATTAGATTTATAATTTCAACAATAAATTTAAAGTAAAAACTGGTGTTTTACGTGAAAAGTAAATTAGACAGTAACGATGTACCATTCGTCTATCTTCAGGATGACATTTGTACAATTCATAACGGATGACTTCAAGGAAAGTGTTATCAATTATAGAAAGAAAGGGCATCGATTAACTCATCTATTTAATGGAAATATTCACCTTTGAAGTGCAAAGAAAACGTACTAGAAATAAAATGCAGGTCTCTCCATATCTTCAAAATCTAAATAACTAATTTCCTTCTTTCTAAGTAATGGCACGCAAATAGATTTCGTTCATAGTTACCTGAAGAGTATTAGAACTGTTACCGGTTTTTGATAAGAACGAAAAATTTGATATTGAGAGAACAACGAAACTATTCCATAACATTCTTTAAAAATTAAAAACTGGTGGAACGACTATTTCCTTGATTTTTACGTTTCACACATTAATCAATTTTACAGAGAAATAAAAATACCTTCAGAGTGTTCTGCACACCCAAAGACACCTAGCGAGTAGGAATGGCAACCTGCTGATTGTATTGCAACAAGTTTATGAAGCTATTGAATGCACAAGTAAGGCATTCCTATCTCTTGCATTGAGAAATCCCATAGCATTAAAAGATGAATCATAACTTCGGTCACGAACCATACGCCCTAAGGGTGGCCTTAGCAAACATATTTGTCTATTGTTCTGGTTGAATTAACCAAAAACTTTCCCTGGAAATGAAACAAAGCGTCAAGGGAGTCTCTTATTAAAAAAAAAAGGAATTTCATAAAATTAACTTAGAGAAAAAGAGAAAAGGTTTTAGAATGGAAGTTTAACTGAAAACCTCTGTATTATAATACGAGAAAAACCACATGACATTCCTACGTAAAAGAATCATGCGTCCGCTTTCTTCCGTTATGGAATATCTCTGCAAATGCGTGGCTGGAAAGGGCTGGAACTGCCGCAATTGCGATACGATTCCAAAGTCAAGTGACGATCTGAAAGACTCGCTGATTGGACGCAAAATACAATATTTCCCGTGATGAATAAATAAGCCATTGCGCCATCATGATAGTATATCACTGCTGCGAAACCCTTACGACAGTTGATTACATAGACTCTGTGCTATCCACGCAATCATAAAGCGAGAGGCCATCTCACCAATTGACGTGCCAACAGGAAGGAGATTGCCTCTGCAATCACGGGCCGGATGAAAAGCGGGTCAGACGTTGACGTAGGGGGGCCGAAGAATGGATTATAATATGCGCGTTGGAATCACCAATTCATCTAAGGGGGACAATAAGGTTTAAATATCCCTAAATAGAAACAAAGATGAAATACTTCCCAAATGAGAAAGTTATATATAATATATTTATATATGTGTGTGTATGTATGTGTGTGTTAGGTAAAATCCACAATGAACTTCCTCTTACAAAACATAGTGCATCAAAAATATAAAAGTAAATAGCTTATAGCTTTCGTCCAACTGTAGAATTGATTTTTGTGATCAAGTCCATAGCGGTTGGACGAAAGCTATGAACTTGGTTCATTTTCATTTCTAATACACTATGTTTTGTAACACGAATTTCATATTGTGGACTTTACCTAACATTTATGATAAGTATAACATAGAGCTACTATATTTCATGTTCATATATATATATATATATATATATATATATATATATATATATATATATATATATATACCTGCTACGGACGTGGGAATTTCTATCATTCGGTTCCTCAATAGAATCCAAGGTTTTTGTAGTAACAAGCGAGGAGTTCAGATGGCTTTAATGGTTGTTACAATTACATTGGTATCTGGTAAAAGTGACTAGTTGAACTATATATATATATATATATATATATATATTATAATATATATATATAATATATATGTGTGTGTGTGTGTGTGTGTGTGTTTATAAATATCAAATATTATATATATATATATATATATATATATATATATATATATATATATATATATATATATATATATATTATTTGATATTTGCTACTACGAAACTGGTAAAAACAAGCTTTATCTCTCAGACGAACTAAGCAATAAATTCCCAAATTGCTCCACACAACAGGACAATTAAACCCTCCTAGAACCAGGTAAAGACTAAAAGATCTCTCTCTCTCTCTCTCTCTCTCTTCTCTCTCTCTCTCTCTCCTTCATATCCATCCCGTCAGTCGCTCTCCGACTCTCAGGGATAATCGATCGTTATTCGCTGTGATATTCCAGGAACCATTGTTCAGCCATACACGTGGCGAATAGCCGTTGATATTGTCTTTCATCTTCGCTTTCTTTTATTTTTTTTTCTTCTTCTTTTCAGTGGGATTCCTCCGTTCCCGTCTAAAAACCCTGACTGCTTATCAAAGAGGTGGAGAGAGAGATTTTTTCGAAAGGCGTTATTCATTTGGTTTACAACGGCGAACTTCTTTGGTAATGAATGGGACGATATACATTTTTATTCACGGAATAAAATCGTTTTGTCTTAGTATGAGGTAAAGATGATGTGATGTTTTATTCCCGTCCTATTGCTCGTCATAAATCTGGATACATAAAAGCTGTTATCTTATTCTATACCGGGAAAAGAATTTCCAAGGCTATGATTTGGTTTATTTATGATTTGACTGAAAATATAAGAGGATGAAAGAACGTAAAGATTTCTCTATTTTCCAGAATACAAGTGTACAGAAGTACGAAAAGAAAAGTTTACCTTTCAACAAAGAAGTTAAGGAGAGCACCAAAAGAATGATACGATTTCCAGTAAAGAAGTTAATGAAAGTATGAACAGATTTATACTATTTCTAATAGAGGAAGTTAATGAAAGTAAGAAAATATTTAACTAATATCCAATAGAGGAAGTTAATTAAAGCAAAAAAAAAAATATTTATATAACTTCCAACAGAGGAAGTTCATGAAAGCACGAAAAGATTCATAAAACTTCCAACAGAGGAAGTTCATGAAAGCACGAAAAGATTGAGATAACTTCCAATAGAAGAAGTTCATGGAATCACGAAAAGATTCATAAAACTTCCAATAGAAGTTCATGAAAGCACGAAAAGATTTATATAACTTCCAATAGAAAAAAATCACGAAAACACGAATAGGTTTACACACCTGCCAAAACAGTTCTCTCTCTCTCTCTCTCTCCTCTCTCTCTCTCTCTATCTCTCTCTCTCAAAAGGCATAAGTTATTTGTAATAATTTTTGTAGAAAAATAATGACTGCAGTGTAATTTGTTACACAAGCTAATATCATTATGATAATGATTGCAATATAATCGGTCGCACAAGCTTGTAACAACTTTAACGAAGGTCAAATTTGTCATAAAACTAATTAGCCGTAGAAGAGAAAGGAACTAAATTGCAATATGCGATGCATAGATACATTATAATAATTACATCTAAGGGTAAAGATTTTAACCCTAAACAAATAAAATTAGCAGGAAAGTTAATTCTTCAAGATGAAAAAAAAAAAAACAGCTGTTTTCGTTTTACGACCCTAGTGGTTTCAGCATTATTATAAAAATAGAATAGTCGTTGTTATTTTTTAGGAATAGAATTTACATAATAAATTAACCAAGAGTAACTTAGCTACATCAGGTGCCGTACTGAGAGATTTCAGTTCCGGAATTTGTAAGTAAGTAGATTACATTCCGTGCTTGTACAGTTATATCTATCAAGTGGATTCACCGTCACATCCTCCTTAGAACTTAATTCATTCTTTCTTTGCAAACGAGGGAAAATAATTTAAGCAAGACAATACACATCATGACAACATGAAAACTAAAACAGTACTTTTTATAAAGTTCATCCTTTGTTAAGAAGCAGAAAAATGTATTGGGAACTCATATATCAAGTCCACACACTGAGATGTAAACAATTCTAAAGGCTGAGCTTGACCAGAAACGAATTTACAATAAGAACAAACAACCTTCTCAAGGCGAAGACGTGAGTAATCACCACCAACCTATCATTAATTGCCAAACTTTAGCTGGCTTTTTCCAAAGGCTTCCTCTCTTAATTGCACATTTATTGATAACCGGCTCTTCCCGCCACCTCGTCCCTTCTGCAATTATGGCTTAATTTCAAATCAAGATTTAATCAAGACTACATGAGAGTGACAGGCGTCAGCTCGAGAAAGAATGGGGGATACTTTAGGTTTAAAGGTCCTACTTGAGTAATTTTTCTTCTATTTTTGTCTCTGATTATAAATAACATTATTATCAAAGTGGATTATCATAGAGGGATTAATAAACACAACCCTTCCGAAAGGATTAATGTTCATTCTTTTCAGATTCCAAATAGCCAGTAGCAATATGCAGCCAGCCATAATTCCAGCAAATTTTGACCTGATATTTCTGTTTTCTGTGGAATTCACTCTTAACATCCTTTTCCCTGGGGGAAAATACTGTGAACAAACATCACTCATGAAATGAATATGTCGTTTATAATGATTTATTTAGACTTAATCACAAGGAGCAGAATCCTAATAAGTTTGCATTTCATACGATCTATAAGCAAATTTTCTGTTAGCGAAAGAAATATACAATTCCTGGGTTCAATATAGTCTTTTAATAAAATAGAATCAAATTTGAGAATTCAAGTGATGACATGAAGAAAGAGTTATATATGTAAAAGAATTTATGGAGACGTAGCTCATATAAATTATATATTATATATATATATATATATATATATATATATATATATATATATATATATATATATATATATATATATATATATATAAAACAAAGCAAGGTACCTGATTTAGGACGAATGCACCGATATATATATATATATATATATATATATATATATATATATATATATATATATGTGTGTGTGTGTGTGTGTGTGTGTGTGTGTGTGTCTTTCCATTTCGTATCAATCACAGAGAAAAATCTCTGAGAATGAAGTGACGTGCGACAGGTTCCAATATTTGTCGAGACCATGAGAGTTAAAAAAAAAGATAAAAAACTTAGATTTAACAGCAATATAGAGTTCCTGTCATTCCCCAAAACTCCCAGCAGAGGGCTCTTTTCCTCCCACCTACGGTTAGACTCATTGATATGGCTTTATTTGATCCTGAATTAGAGGAAATATCAGTGGACAGATGTTGCTGGGTAATGACCGAGGAAGCGTAAAGGAAAGAATGGGGTTGTTGGGAGATGAGATTCCTTTTTGGGAAGGTTGGTCGTTGAGGTATTGGAAGTCTATGTATATATAAATAATATCAATATATTATATATATAAATTATATATATAAATTATCTAAATATTATATATATAATTTATATATATTAAAATATATATATATTATATATATATTATATATAATATATATATATATATATATATTATATATATATATATAATATATATATATATATATTTATATTTATTTATATTTAGGACGAATGCACCGATAATATATATATATATTATATATATATAAATCAAAATATAGAATATTATATTTTAGAATATATATAATATATATATATAAATATATATATAATATCGGTGCATTCGTCCTAAATCAGGTACCTTGCTTTGTTATATATGTCGAGGAGGACACGATTTTTCACTAAATGCTGACTCATCAGTCTTTAGATAAAAATTAAACGAAATCTAATACTACTGCTGCTGCTGCTACTACTACTACTACTACTACTACTACTACTACTACTACTACTACTACTACTACTAATAATAATAATAATAATAATAATAATAATAATAATAATAATAATAATAATAATAATAATAATAATAATAATAATAATAATAATAATAATTTCTTAACATCATTGCTGAGTTTTGCTATTTAACCCATAGCTGGACCCTACCCCATCAGGGATAGGTACTTATTTACATCTGAGTAGACTGAGGAAATTATGGTAAAGATCCTTTCCCAAGGAATCAATGCTGAGGAGAGCGGTCACCCATCCAACGACTGACCAGCCCCAATGTTGCTTAACCAGTCCATTGACGACCTAACCCACTCTGCCACGGCGCCAGATGGGAGCAACATCAAACACATAGATGAGACTGGATACAAATACCTGGGAATAATGGAAGGAGGGGATATAAATCACCAAGAGATGAAGGACACGATCAGGAAAGAATATATGCAGTGACTCAAGGCGATACTCAAGTCAAAACTCAACGGCGGAAATATGATAAAAGCCATAAACACATGGGCAGTACCAGTAATCAGATACAGCGCAGGAATAGTGGAATGGACGAAGGCAGAACTCCGCACCATAGATTAGAAAACCAGGAAACATATGACAATACACAAAGCACTACACCCAAGAGCAAATACGGACAGACTATACATAACACGAAAGGAAGGAGGGAGAGGACTACTAAGTATAGAGGATTGCGTCAACATCGAGAACAGAGCACTGGGGCAATATCTGAAAACCAGTGAAGACGAGTGGCTAAAGAGTGCATGGGAAGAAGGACTAATAAAAGTAGACGAAGACCCAGAAATATACAGAGACGGGAGAATGACAAACAGAATAGAGGACTGGCAAAACAAACCAATTCACGGACAATACATGAGACAGACAAAGGAACTAGCCAACGATGACACATGGCTATGGCTACAGAGGGGAGAGCTAAAGAAGGAAACTGAAGGAATGATAACAGCGGCACAAGATCAGGCCTTAAGAACCAGATATGTTCAAAGAACGATAGACGGAAATAACATCTCTCCCATATGTAGGAAGTGCAATACGAAAAATGAAACCATAAACCACATAGCAAGCAAATGCCCGGCACTTGCACAGAACCAGTACAAAAAGAGGCATGATTCAGTGGCAAAAGTCTTCCACTGGAGCCTGTGCAAGAAATATCAGCTACCTTGCAGTAATAAGTGGTACGAGCACCAACCTGCGGGAGTGATAGAAAACGATCAGGCAAAGATCCTCTGTGACTTGGGACTATGGTATCAGAACAGATAGGGTGATACGTGCAAATAGACCAGACGTGACGTTGATTGACAAAGTCAAGAAGAAAGTATCTCTCATTGATGTCTCTCTCTCTCTCTCTCGCTCTTTTTACCTTTGCAAAATCTCTCTCTCTCTCTCTCTCTCTCTCTCTCTCTCTCTCTCTCTCTCTCTCTTTTACCCTTGCAAAATTTTCTCTCTCTCTTCCCCTGCAAAATTATATTACGGCTCTCTCTCTCTCTCTCTCTCTCTCTCTCTCTCTCTCTCTCTCTCGTGAAAGCTTTTAAAACGGTATTCCTCACATTCATCTCTCTCTCTCGCTCTTTTTACCTTTGCAAAATCTCTCTCTCTCTCTCTCTCTCTCTCTCTCTCTCTCTCTCTCTTCTCTCTTTTACCCTTGCAAAATTTTCTCTCTCTCTTCCCCTGCAAAATTATATTACGGCTCTCTCTCTCTCTCTCTCTCTCTCTCTCTCTCCCCAAACAATGTCCTAAAACAGTATTACATGCCTTAATGCATACAGACATTTACAGGTGAAGCTCGTACGTGCTGTGGAAGATTTCTAGAAATTTCATTGGAATCACTCCATAAACTTAATCGTCGAAATGCACAATACTTGAAAAGAAATAGGAAGTTTTTCCAGACCCGTTTCATGAGTGGATGACAAGATATCCAGTCTAAAATCAATTTTTTTTTTTCGGGACTTGAGAGACAGGGAGTTGCATTGAAATTAAATGTTTTTTTTTTTTCATATGGGATATATTTGAAGATAACAAATGATGAATGGGAATGTACGATGTATGAATGAATGAATGAATTGGTAGAAAGCTAATTGTAGAAAGATGTGTTGTTAAAAATGAAGGTTATTAAATCACCATGAAAAGCGCGTCAAAAGAAGCCGGAAACACTCAATCAATCAAAGAGAAGCTCCTTTTGAGGAAATTAAATAAAAAAGAGAGAGTCGAAGTATTAATTAAATGAATTAAAAAAAAGAGATGAAAGGTGTCAGGGTGAGTTAAACTCAGTGAAATATTTACACATGAATGAAGTGAGGATTTGATTAAGACTGAAAGTTAATAAATCCCCGCCATTTCATAAAAAGAGAGTCTTCTCTCATTCTTCTCTTTTTGTGAATCTTGAAGTCTAGTCTGCTTGAAATGATGATAATTGCATCAAATTTAATAATAAAAACGTTTCTCGTCGTATGCATAAATGGTACTCATTCTTTTATACTTTCTTCACAAAAGAAAGAGAAAGAGAAAAATTACAATTATACACTTACAGTTTTCGTAAAAGGTAACTGGTCCTAATAAAACTCACATCATTCAAAAATACTTTGAACTTTCCTTTTATATCTGTAAACGAACTCATGTCAATTGACAATGTTTTTCCTCCGCAGTTCAGGTAACCAATTATTGTTTCAGTAAGCAGGCTTTCATAAAAGGATTTTCTCCTCGTTCTTAACAAAGAGTTGAGAAACACTCGTGTGTTTATGGTGATCATCGAAGCAATTCTCCTTGACTGCCCTTGTTCTTCATTTTCTTATTCTCGGTTATTTTTAGTTCATCTTGAGAGGAATTTTGAGTCTACAATGGTATTCAAAATATATTTTAAAAAATCAGTGATCAGACTGTATTTTGCGTGAATTTAAAATTTGGTATCAGCAATTTAAGTCTGAATGAATGGAGCTTAATTATTTTTCGACTTTTGTGATTGGGAGGCAGTTTATCAAACTAGTATCCAACAGAATGAAGTAATTAGTCATGAAATAAAAATAAAAACATGAAATAAACTTAACAATAATAAGAAAAATAAAAACAAAATACGATTAAAAAATACAATGAAATAACACAAAAAACAAAATAAAATTAAAGTTACAACACGTTAGTATATAAAAAATGAATATCTTCTTAAACGGTTCCTGTCAGTCTATAAAACCCTTCGTCCCTATCTATAAGATTTATACAGATAACTCTTCGGTCTATCATACGCAAATCTGAACCTAGATTATGAATAGTCGAAAACAGAAAATCATTTGCTTTTTACCTCTTTCCCAAAGGGGGCTGATAATCGCAAGAAAAAGAAACTACCCAGTAAAGAGAAAAGCTGGGACATATCTTTGCAGCTTAGTTGAAGAGAGGGAGAATAGTCACGGGTCCTGAGCAATACAATGAGACAAATCCGTTGAATATGTTATGGAGTCTTTCCAAATGGGAGATTTGTAAAAGCACGGAATTTCTGAAAAGATAGTCTCCTCTTTCAATTTATTCCTCTTATAATTAACATACCTGAAAAGAGATTTAACTTTACACGACTATTCATACCATGTGAAGAAAGGGCCAATTTCATAATAGTTATGGTTGAGGGGGAGATGTTCTTTGCAAATGAATTTTGCATCAGATATTCTTACCAGCCCCTGAAGGGTGGGTAGATGAATTACAGGAATATTCTCATCGATGTGCTGTAATTATTCATCATTTATTTTTTCTGTTATTTACCTTCACTCTGCTTCTTTTTTTTGTATGTTTTTGTTTGGGCCCCCTTGTATCTCTCTCTCTCTCTCTCTCTCTCTCTCTCTCTCTCTCTCTCTCTCTCTGGAAACACACACACACCACATGCCATGTCATATTACAGACATTACCTTCCACCCTCGTGCGTTCCCGTGTCTTCTGACCCCTGTTCATATTCGTTATACGATGATTTATCTCCCTCCCAGTCTTATCTCTCGTGTATTACACTGGATGAAAAATATACAGGTTGGGATTTCATATAAGTAATGATACACCATGGTGAAATGAAACTGATGAAGAGAGCAATATTTGGAAATTGGAAGAGCTTTCCGTTCTGTTTTGCACGTCATTCTAATGCACGGCTTACTCTACTCGCGAGGAATAATAATAGTACAGTTGAATCATTCTGCCTCGACAGATTTCCTAACATTATTTCACTCTAAATAGATTAGAAGGGGTACAAGCAAGAGCCACAAAATTAATTCCATCCATCAGTCAAATCGGTTACCGAAGACGACTGAGAGCCTGAACATGATGGCTTAGAAACACGACGATTGCAAGGACAACTAATTGAAACATTTAAAATACTGAAAGGCAAAACAAAAGTAGACAGTAACCTAATTAGGTTAAACGAAAACCAGACAAGAAATAATGGATGGAAACTAGACCTGAAGAGATACAACACATCTCATTGTGGGAACTTCTTTACATACAAGATATGTGACACGTGGAATAAACTGCCACCAGAAGTTGTAAACAGTAACAGCGTGGAAGAGTTTAAAAGAAAGCTAGACAAAATCATTAGGACACTGTGAATGAACAGTAAAACCTGCTAATAGAGATAAGTGAGCACATGATGTCTCCACGGATGGACTAACAACTCTTTGAGACTTCCTAATCCTTGTAACTCCTTGTAAATCCCCTGTCTTGCATAAACCTTCCTAACATAATCATACCACATTTAACCCCCTCCTTTCTTTCCTTAGGACCGTTTTACCTTTTATCTTACCTGCTTACTATCTCGTGTCGTCTCTTCAAATAAAAAGGTAACGACACCGAACTAAGAAGACTGGCGTCACGCAAAACCAATTTACAATGTTTACACCACAGTGCCAGACTGGATCCCGGTAGCTTGATGTTACCTAGATATTTTCTTCTTCACAAAATTCAAATGTTCTATTTCTATGGTATCAGCTTAGTCTTTCAGATTTTTTGACCTTCAAATTTTAATTTTCATTTGAAATTTTTTTATATATTTGAATTGATTATATGCTAGCCCTAAGCTTACTGACATTTTACAGAATTACAAGTATCGTATAAGATCAATGTCATCCCTCCTTCATTTTTCATAGCTTCGTCATCAATTCTTGTACAACTGGACACCACAAACGCATATATATATATATATATATATATATATATATATATATATATATATTATATAATATATATATATATATATTTATATATGTATATACATACGTAAATATATATATATATATATATATATATATATATATATATATATATATATATACATGTATATACATATGTAAAACTTAATTGCACCCATTGCTTATGCTTATTTGGGAAGGTTACTCATATTCCAGGTGTGTCGGATTCTAGGTACTAATCTCTTTATAATCCCTATCTGTCAGTTATACGAATCTTCTTGTCTTGTCTTTTTCCTCATGTATGTCAGTTCTGCATAGTAAAGGACGTTTGAACATTGAAAGGTCTCTCGGATACTCCGTCATTTATTTTCCTTCGTGGCATATATCTTTATTTATGGATTTATCACGTTCCTAATTTTTGTGATTCAGTTATACATACATATATATATATATATATATATATATATATATATATATATATATATATATATATATATGTGGAAATATTCACTGCCAACCTCCACTACCTTCTTGCGTTGCCAGGGTGCTGCCTAGCAACCGCTGGAATTCCGGTATTGAATTAAACTAAAAATATCTAAAATGGCTGAGAGGAATTTTGGTGGAGGAAAAAGATTGTTTTTAAAGTCAGGGAAAAAATATTGGCTAAATCCTCCCATTTTTTTCGTATCCAATCCGAAGGCCTCGCAGACGATATTTATTTTTCGACCAGTTTTATTTTACTACTATGAGATTCAGGGCCTCTGTAACACTGTTTTTTCGCAATAACTTTTTATCAATGCATTTCATAAATATAACGCTTATTCAGAATACATATTATATCTACACATAAATTTTGACTGTATTCTGCATTACGTAGGTTGAATAAATTTGGTACTTATAATGTAAAAGTGACTTTTTTTGAAGACGGGCCAACTCACTCAGAGAAAAGGTTTCGAACGCACTCGTTACGTAACTTATGACAGCATTTCTTCCCTCTTTCTCGATGGATGATTGGCTATACGTAACGAAGGCTAAACCTCTGGCAACAATGACAAACAAATTTAAATACAAGCAAAGCAGTACACCTTTATGAACTCTGAAACCTCTCCACTGATAATTGTCATAATGAACAAACCAACAAAATATGTTAATAAATACAAAAACACTTCGATTATTAGTCTAACTCCCAAAATTAGTTTCCTAAGAAATTACAGTCTACTTTATAGATCACAATCAGATTGACAAGATGTAGGGAATAGTTGATAATTATCAAAAACATAGTAGACAAGCTTGATTTGATAACTGGTATATCCAATGTCAAGCAATTCTTATTTATTGGCTATCTACCTATTTACTGAAAAAAAAAAAAATAGCCGGTACCGTATATTGGTTTTAAACATTCACCAATAATTATCGTCAGAATGATGACTTCATGATAACACTGAAGGCTACCATGGGCATTGTTGGATTAGAAAATTTAACTTCTGGCTATAAAAACTAATTTATCGAGTAGTTGTAAGAAGTGCTAAATGATCCTGAAGGATCCCAGCAGTTGGCCTAACGTTTAATTCATGTATATTACTGCTGTACTGTTGCGGCACTACTGCTACAGTAGTATTACTACGCTAGCACTGATACCCCACCCACATCTATATGTATCGTTCCGCCATTCATAAAGTCTTTGGGTTTAAGAACCGATGGAGTTTCTGTCTGGCGGATGGGCGGGGCAGCATTTCGTCAAAAGGTGAATGTTTACCTTGCTTACGTAATGAATGTTTTTCGACTCTTGGCTCGTAATCATTGGCCATGGCGTCGGCTAGATCATTTTTACTCTATAAAAATTAAAACTATTGGGTTTAGGTTATTGATGATGCTGAAAAAATTTGTGTGTGGTTGTAAAATATACATATGTCAACTTTCAGCTACATCCGATGCTTTGACAAGGAGCAAAGTCCAAAAAACCGTGTTACAGTGACCCTGAATCTCATAGTAGATTATTTACATGCGTCGCTATTCTCTATCTAATTATTCTTATTTTTGAATTATTACCGAGAATAATCGCAACTTTTCCTGGATTATTATCGATAATGAAAAAATAACCGCATCTCCAAGTTACTTAGCCTGCTGGTAATATGACTTATTTATGATATTTATATATATATATATATATATATATATATATATATATCTATATATATATTTAGATATATATATTACGTTTAGTTATATATATATATATATATCTATATATATATATATATATATATATATATATATATGTGTATGTATATACATACATGCATATATATATATATATATATATATATATATATATATATATATATATATATATATATATGATAAGTTTGATGTGTAATATGATTCTCGCTTTAATAGCTTTGTCATTCCTACAGAATATGACTCTCTCTCTCTCTCTCTCTCTCTCTCTCTCTCTCTCTCTCTCTCTCTCTCTCCATACTAAAGCTTGAAATGCAATATGATTTTCCCGCGCAGAATCCTTAGGGACGTGAGCTGTCTTCTCGCTTTTCATTCTTTCCAATCCTGATAACACCTCGAGGGTTAGATAATGCACTCATAATGATGAAGAAGAAGAAGAAAAAGAAGAAGAAAAGGGAACTCTCCTGACGGAGTTAAATCTGTAGGGCAGCCCCTTAGATCTTGCTGTGACTCTGTAGCGTATATTTTTTTTTTTTTTTTTTTTTGAAATGGGAAAAAAGACTTATTTAGATTACAGAATGCGTAGACCGTAAACATATAAATGTAACTCTTAAGACCTCCGAAATATAATCGTGTATATCGAAATGGAATGACTTGAAAGAAATCAAGGGACGGCGTCCGAATAAAATTATAAATCAATTATAAACCAGTTTAATGAAAGTTATTATTTTCTCAGTCAGTTTAAACGAGATTTTTTAATTCTTTCGGAATTATTTTTCCTTTACGGGTGATTTTCAAACTTGACTGTGCTCAGAATCATTTATATGACTTTGACGATTGCTGATAGATATTATAAAAATATGAACATTTCCGCTTCAGATATTTCATTTAAACGCCGAGCAGAATGATGCAAAACATATTTTGATCGCAAACTGTATACTAGACAAAAGACGAACATGACGCCAAAATTATTTTATTTCATTAATTTCCTCCTAGTGGATGATGGCAAAGAGAACGCGAGACGAAACGTTGGTGGAAACAAAACCATTGCAAAAGAACATCTTTATACGACCTAAAACATTACTTAACTACTAGTTGATGCAAGAATGTGACAAGGTACAAAGCGGATATTGTATATAAATTTGGTGTCGTAGAAACCTCTATGATATTTTAAAGTACAGCCCTTGGAGAAGATCTCCTTAATATTGCTATGATGGTGATGATAATTGTTTTAGGTAAAGCTCCTGAATATTAACTGTAAACTTTTTGTTACCTCACAAACTATAAGGAAATACCATGTGAAAATTATTTCATAAAAATGGCATTATTCTGCAATATACAAAATACGACCACCAACATTTTTTTTTATCATTACACTGAAATGCGCATTAAGGCACTTTTACATTCTAGTACACAGCTATCCAGGTGAAATGAATCATTAGATCATTCATTCGAAAAACTTTTAAACATTTTTCGTACCTGAGCTGTCAGATATGTTTTGGCTATTGTCCATGAAAATATACAAAAGTTTTTTTTGTTATATTATGAAGTGTGTTGAAATAATTATGCTAGGAGAGAGAGAGAGAGAGAGAGAGAGAGAGAGAGAGAGAGAGAGAGAGAGAGAGAGAGAGAGAGAGAGAGAGAATCTTGGAAGCGATAAACCGATATAAATTGATATTGAAAAAAGAACAAACGTTGTGCCATCTGTAATTAAGAACTTTACCCAAAACCTTTAAACTTTTTTTACTCCTAGAAATTTCTTCTCTTTAATTAAATCTGTAAATAAAAGTTGGGCCACTCCTGGGAAATCGGGTCTTTGTTCTTGCCCTTTTTATCAACACTTTCTCCTGGTTTATAACTTTCAGGTATATTGAATATCACAGTCTTTCATAAGCGAATTGACCCATTTCTGGTCTGCTTCAAGACGTGTCTTTGTGCCTCATTCCTCTCGAAAATATCGACAGGTCTGAGAGCATGAGAACGTCCTTTTGTTACATAAATATAAACATTGACTCACGATGCTCCTGTGCTTTGCCACTCCCTCAACACATGACTTCTATTGACAGGAGGTAAACTCGTCTCTTTGGCTTATCATCCTCTGATGTCTATATCACTTCTTAGTAGCAGCCAGATTCCCAGAAGCGCTCGTCTTTGATCAATTATGATTCCCGTTATGAAGTTGGACCCCTGTGTATTCCTTTAGTGAGATCTGGAAGGAACTTCCTCGTCTGATATCTCTCGTGGCGCCTTCCTGAAGCTTTGCTTTCGTGGGATGAGAGCGAATGATGAAAAAAACGGAAGAAGGGAATATAATGTAGTTTAATGACAATATTTTGATGCGATTATTAATGTTAATTGATCACAGCTTAAGAGACATTAAATGGGCGACATTAGAGAACCTGAATGATTAATTTAACAAAGCTTACAGGGTCTCATAAGGACAATTATAACCAATATTCTCGATCATCTTGCTTGTACAGACATTGCAATTATGCATAATGCTGTTTACGGCCAAAGACAAGAACGCTTTCGTCATAGCCAGTAAAGAATCCATTTCACAGTTTTATGCGATGCTATCTGAAATCTCTCTCTCTCTCTCTCTTTGTGAAGATACTGAAGCTGAATTCACCTCATTGATAGTATGCAATGTTATCTGAGATATCATATGCTCTCTCTCTCTCTCTCTCTCTCTCTCTCTCTCTCTCTCTCTCTCTCATTTTATCTTTCAGAAAGAAGAGACACTTGCGTCGCAATTTCCTCCAGTAATTCCGCGTTAATGAAACTCTAAAAACTAACCCGTGAAATTACGAGCAGAGCTAAAAAATAAATAAATAAAGGAATACAAAGTGTACATTCCATAGCTCTCATGAGTCATATCCTACAAGATTAGTGGACTTTATAGACCGCCTTAAGAAACCGCACGAGTCATCCTATATTGACATCTCCTAGTGGCCTTTTGTCTGGTCCATTAGTTTGAAAAATTTGAAAACAAATGGATATATTTCTACATTGGAAGTGTTTCACTGAGTATATTTCTCTTCACAAAGACCCTCGTTATTTACTAATAACAAAAGTAATTGATCTTCCGCTCCAAGGACTTTACCATTCGTCAAGTGACAGATGATTCATCATTAGTCAAGACAGCCAAAGGAACGAGGATTAAAATTGTCAAAAGCTTTTGTGGAAGAGGAACATAAACGACTGCTTTCGTTTTCAAAATAATCGATTTGACAGCAGACCGCTGAAGCTATGAACTGATCTTTATCAATAAACAAGTAAAACTACGCCGAAGAAATCGACTTTACTCTGTTGTAGCATTGCCAGACGCACAATTGTGGCTAACTTTAACCTTGAATAAATTAGAAACTACTGAGGCCAGAGAGCTGCAATTTGGTATGTTTGATGACTGGAGGGTGGATAATCAACATACCAATTTGCAGCCCTCTAACTTTAGTAGGTTTTAAGATGTGCGGACGGACAAACAATCCATTACATTATTTTTCTAAAGAAAAAAAAAAGCTTAAAGGACTAATGTTAACTCAGAACGCTATATCTTCCACGTATCCTGAACGGAAATGACGTCCTAAAGTCATTTTTATGAGGTTGTTTTGTTTGGGGATTCCGTAGGGAAATTTCCCTTTGTCCGTCCTGCTTTGGCTGCATGTCTCACTCGCGTTATTATGTGCTAAATTGGGAGGGAAACCATCGCGAACAACATCCTCTTTCTCTTCGGATTTCACTTGAACCAGAGAGAGAGAGAGAGATTACACATTTTCACAATGGCGAAAGCACCAGAATGAGACCCCCGAATATAGCGAAGCATTCGTGAGTTTACAGACACAAATTACGTATGAAACTAAAGCCGTGCTGACTATATCCTACTGCCTGTAACCTGCAGATGATTTCATTTTTAAAATCATCCTCATTTTTAGTCATAGTATTCGTATGAGTATCACGTTTCAAACGCGCTGTAGCCTTGGGTCAGTAATTGGAAGAGAAATATCAAAGCAAAAGGTTTTCGTGGAATGATATTAAACGATGCAAGTTGTGGTAGTGATATCAATCATCCCTCCACGTTTCCTGTTATTTTTGAATACGGTTTTGTGGATTAAAATCCGTTTATATGAACAAATTAGACGGCTTCCGGAATCATTAGAAAAATAGTCATTCGGCTATTAATATTTTTCAGTCATTTAATAATGATAATCATGCAGAGAGAGAGAGAGAGAGAGAGAGAGAGAGAGAGAGAGAGAGAGAGAGAGAGAGAGAGAGAGAGAGAGAAAGGAAATATTTCCTATAACACAGCCCTAGATGTTCACTGAAAGGTTAAAAAGGTGATCCTGATCATCTTTGACCGACATTATACATAAAAAATACGGCTGTCATTTCATATAATAGTTTGCCAGAGAGAAAAGACGGGTCATCAATGTGACCTTTGATTATATCAATCACTTTTTTTCATATCATATTCCAGCCCTGATAAATAGCAATGTCATTATGTGGAACAAATTGTAATGCTAGTTCTCTCTCGCTCGCATAACTTTTGTATTTCACGAGAATACAGGAATATGTGATTATTTGGATGGAAAATGAATCCTATAAATTTTACGGCAAGAAAACTAATACCCCTAAATAGTAATTGTCTCGCCAAATGGTGAAAATTCTGCGTAAATTAAAAGTGACAGAATTAAATATGAACATGAGAAAATTATGAAATCGGATGAAACTTGTATTGCACGAAGCATAGGTAGACAGATAGATAGATAGACAGATAGATAGATGGATAGATACACACTATATATACGGACACATCAAAAAGAAAGTTCAGTTTAACCCTTTCTAAATCTCCCTACAGACTGAAACTTTCTCCTCTCTCCTGTCCAAGGTTGCAGTAGACACGAGTAATGTGAAATACTAAAATCTCCCAGTGTAAGAAAGAGTTCCGGGAAAAGCTCTTCGTCAACCACAAATGGGGGAGGAGATCTCCCTCTCATTTTACGTTCCGAGGGAAAATAATTTCAGGCTACAAGAATATCTTTCCGGGATTTGAGAGAGAGAGAGAGAGAGAGAGAGAGAGAGAGAGAGAGAGAGAGAGAGAGAGAGAGAGAGAGAGAGAGAGAGAGAGAGAGAGAGACGGGAGCGGGTTTAAAGGTTTTTTTCCACTGTTGTCCCAAAGTAAATCATATTCCTTTATAAGAAACCTTTGATCATAAGATATCAGATGAAATCGATCCTCGACAGATGATTCTGATAGGCAAGTGTGACATTTTGGAATAGGCGTAAAACCTGTAATTTGTTTTTTAATTTACTTTTTACATAGATGAAAACATCTACGTTGAACTTTGATCTCCTGCCCCGCTACTAATGAGAGCAAATTCTTTTATCTCTCTATTTTATGGATTTACATCTGTATAGAAAATAATCAATGCAGTTAAGTGATCTTTAAATCTCTCGTGGCCTGCTTATAAAGTCTGCGTTACATATGTATAATATCTTCGTAATACACACACACACATATATATATATATATGTATATATATATATATATATATATATATATGTATATATATATATATATATATATATATATATATAAAATCATGTATTGCTACTTTCAAAATGTATATTTCCCCTCTTTGAAATGTCATGTAGAATTGTGCAACATTTTTTCAGATTCCTAGATAGCTTAGAGATAGGATGTTTTAAATGTGTGTTCGGATTTCGCATAACACAATGCAAAAGAATATATATATAACATAGAAGTAAAAAGAGAGAGATTTTCTTTGTCCGTTCGAAACTACGAGTGTTTTCTATTTTATGTCAGCACTGCGAGATTAGAGGGTCTCCGAGAGATCTGTTTGCTTTCCTAATCTATCAACGCATTTGATAAGCGAGCTCAAATCTTCATTTGTGTTTTGGGAATCTGTCATCACATGTGATAAGCCTTCTGCATCGGTCGATCGAGTAGGGTACGTGTCTGTTGAGCAGAATCGACTCATACGTGTCTGTCTTTGTCAAGCCACGTGCACATTTCACATTTTGTGAGTGAAGTTGCATAAGATTTCGAAGCTTCTAGAAGAATTATTGTCTCAGAACGTTTTGTCATCTGCCCTGTCCAGTTTCCGTAAGGAAAAGAGATTCATTATATCTTAGAACCGCGAGGCGATCAGATCTCCCTCTCTCTCTCTCTCTCTCTCTCTCTCTCTCTCCCGTGACATCCTTGAGATTATATTAGCGTAACTTAAATTGGTCACTTGTAACTTAGAATTTCATATTTGATATTTCTTAGAGTTTGTTTAGTGTTATTTAGTGATTTTGTGGAATCTGAACAAACATTGTTTTGTAACGGCGCCTGGTTTTTGGTAAAGTGAAACAAGCCTGCAGCAAAGAAAGAAGTTGGTATACCAAAGTAAAGTGTGTTATATTCTTATTAGTTGCAACTAATAACGGATAGGAACTGTGGTTAACTAATAACTGATATGAACAGTAGTTAACTAATATATAATGGTTATGAGGGTTTGGTAAGAAACTAATAACTGATAGGAACAGTGGTTTGGGCACTTGTTCAATTTCTTATTGAATTGCGCCTTTTTATTTTATATTTTCATTTGCATTCACAATTTAATTGACTTAGTTATTTTCATTGCTTAATCATTGCACATTTAATGAAATTTAACATTTGCGAATTAATTTGCATTTACTTAGAATTCTTCTCAAGTTTTATTATTGTTTAGCACTTGTGAATTAATTTCAAATTTTCAATTATTGCCTAACACTTTTGAATTTCAATTGAATTACTTTTCTTGAAGTTTGTGATAAATTAATTTTGATTTAATTTTACTTAATTTGATTCAAGAATTAATTAAACTTTACTTTGTTTTCAAGTAACAGTAATTTTCCCTGATATTGTGAATTTTACTTATAAATTTTGAATTTAATAATAATTTTTATTTATTTATAAGTATTTCATTTCTAACCAGTATATTTGCATTTGATTATAATTATGTTAGGTAGAAACATAGAGTAGTAATTAATCTGTTTTCCTTCAATTTACTTGAAGTGACTTAGAACCAGGGAAGTACTTAGGCTTCTGAAATCAGGGAAATACTTAGACTTTTAAAGTTGTTGATGGAGTGATGCCCTTTGATTAATTTATTACTACAAGATTACCTTCACACCCTGTTTTGATTTTTTTTTTGCAAAAAAAAAATTTTTTTTTTTTTTAGTCTTGATTTTCTGCATACTGGTAAGTTGTTAAGGGATCACTGTTGCCTTTAGAGTATTCAGTCGTTTAATACCTGTTATGAGGGTTCAGGTGTCTGGCTTTTGGTGAGGTAATAATTGATGAATGGTAACCAGATACTTGGCACTTCGTACGAATATATATATATAAACTTATCACATATACAGTGGTTCTGTGCATTAGCACAATTACTAGAAGGACCTCATTTAAACTGGATGGTATCTAGCGGAGATATTTATCCAAAAAAATTACAAGCTTTAAACGACATCTAGTCCTCATTAACAAGCATCCAACAAATAACTCCGCTAGATACCTCCTAGTAATATATATATATATATATATATATATATATATATATATATATATATATATATATATATATATATATATATATCATGATAGCATCATAATACTGCAGTATTCCGTTCCCGATACACAGATTCCCACCTGACTTCATAGGAAATGGAAGGTATAATATCCTCGTTTTTCGATATATCTTTTGTGAAAGAATCCATCTCCACATGTAGGCCATTTCCTCCGATTGCGTCTGACGTATTGGAAATGATCTGATGTCTCATGGTGGAATTTATTGCTTCCCCTCTTCTATCCTTCCAGTTCTTTGTTCGTTTTTTTGTCTATTTATCCAGTCCAATTTCCCCAATATGTCTCCCTCCCCTTCCGTGCCTTAACGTAGTTACCCTCTCTCACTGATTTCATTCACGTGTTTCTGCTGCATTCTGGTCTCTTAGAATGAATGCGATGGTGGCATGATTACAACCATATTTCATTTTATTAAGCTCTTACCTTACCACCCACCGTTAAAAAAAAAAATTATAATTAATACTATTTAATTACTTTTAACAGGATAAATATGATATACATTGCTTTATGTATCTCTTGGTTATTCGTTGAATTAAAGGGTAAAGGAATGTAAAAATTATTCACGCAAAGAGCATTAAAATACATTATTACTGAGCCTTGAAGAAAGTCTACTTCACAAACGAAAAACTTCCTCCAGTTGTTTCCTTCACACCTTTTTTTCATTGTTTTGGGGTCGTCTTTATATCATTCTCTCCTCTCTCTCTATCTCTATCTTTTCTCCGCACTGCTAAGCCTTTATTGCAAATTAACTACTTTACCAAAGCAGCGATTCCTGGTTGTCGTAGTTATACATTCAAGTTTGTTTTTAAATTTATGCATTTCTACTATCTGCGACCAATGTGATCTCCAATGTCGAATAAATTAAGTGAATAGACAAAAAAAGGTCACATATTTATAATATTTTCTGATAGGGGAGTTATGTTGTCCCCTAGTGATAAATTCATCTAAAACACAAAAAGTAAATAGATTTATTAGGATCACGATGTATGAGTCCCGTCTCCTATATTTGCTGACAATTGACAATAAAATTAAAATGATAATATATTCTAGAGTTTTTAATTAGGATGCTGGACGTTTTGGACAAAGATGGAAGGGCAGGAGTGGCTCTAACATCAATAGGAATTAGATGAGGATCTCATCTTAAATTCACGGAAAAATCTATGAAAAAATAAAGATTTGAAAATACATTTTAAAGGGACGATATACAGATCTTCTCCAGTCTCTTTTTAATATCTGTTTTAAAAAATATGCAGAAAAAGAATTAATTTCAAATGCAATTTATTAAATAATTCCTTCTGCCTATAACAAGCCTACGAGCTCATAGTCTGAAGAGCATTTCTCTTCCTAAATAATAAGGAGTAAATGAATGTAAAAAAAAGTGGTGAGTGACAATGTTATAACAGACTAGTGGTAAAACTTTACGTGAAAAGTAATTATCATCCGTGCTAAATTACTTAACTTAACAGCACTCTTGTAATAAATCTATCATTTTTCTATATTCCTCATCATACAACGATCAAAGATTAAATTGGAATCGAAAATTATAACATCGGAGAGTTTTTGTAGTAACTTTTACTCATTATTTCATGTGGTAATAACTGTGAAACATAAGCATTACTCTGCGAAAATCGCTCTCTCCGGAAATAACATAGACATAAATGTCAAATAACTATTGTTCTCCCCAGTTTAATATAGCCAAACTCAAACGGGTTTTTAATATTTCACCGATGACGTATTCATTTATAATTGACATTTTAATCGTGAAATACCTGTGATGGGAAACATGGTCAAATTGATTCCTAACCATCGGTTATTGGTTAATAAAAGTACTTTAAAGCATAATGTTTGGTGCTTCGTTATGGTTTTATTGAAGACTTTTTGTCAGTTTGATTTTTTGCATCTCAGTGGATTACTGAAGCTTTTGAAAAATGAGAAAATATAATTTTATTTTTTAAATAATGGCTCCATATAAGCTTCGTCATTTTGTTTGTGAGGACTTAAGCTAATTCGAAGCTGTAAATAAGGAGAGATAGAATGGCATATGGATGAATATTAGCATTCATCTCACTATGGACGTCAACATCTTGATTTGATGCATTTTCACAGTCAATGTTAAATTCTGTGAGTTTTTCGAGCCATGTTACTTGAATAATTTATATCAACCTTCCCATATTTATTTGGTGCTATTATTGGAACTTCCCAAATCTACTTCGTAATACTTGAGCGTTCTTCGAAAATTCACCAATAAAAAATGACCCTTACAGAAGAATTATTAGCTTTATTATTTTTAATTTACTAAGAATTATTTTAAGAATATAAACTGAATATATCCAGCGATAGTTTAAGCAATAAAATACATTCATTCGCTCCATAAATCTGTATGCGAAAAGATTCACAATATATTTTAGAAAAATGTACAATCATGGAAACGTATGATTTTTACAATCAGATAGCCGATTTGACATTGCAAACGTACTGCGAAATATAAATATCTCTCTCTCTCTCTCTCTCTCTCTCTCTCTCTCTCTCTCTCTCTCTCTCTCTCTCTCTCTCTCGACTTAAACTCACACTAAAAAATTTCCAGTGAGGTGAAAACATGGATTAGATTTTCATGAGTTCCAAAAGATGATTAGCGGGTAAAGTAGATCAACAACATCCTATGATGAAATAATAATGATGACGATGATGATGATGATGAAGGTGACAAAAAAGAAAAGTTTTATTTGTACGTTTCCACGGAGAGCATGCGAGATAAAATCAGTGGTTGGGGTCGCGAGGAAAACAGCGCAGAAAAGCGATGACCAAAAAAAAAATTTTTTTTTTGTTTTAAATTCTATTGCTTTCACATGAAGGTTTCCTGCGTCATCAAAGCTGAACTGGGAAAGGTAAATGTTTGATGAGAACATGAAATTTATGTAAAAAGAAGACCCCAAAATGGGAGCAACGGTCTTCGGGTGAAATTGAATGGAGTAGAAAAAAAGAGTGACGATAAATGGAAAGGAAAAGGTACGTGAATTTTCAAAAAACGTATGGACATGTACAAACACACACGCACTAGTATAGTGTATATATCTATATATAAAATTAATATATATATAAAAATATATAATATATATATATATATATATAGATAATATATATATATAACATATATATTATATATATATATATATATATATATATATATATATATATATATATATATATAGATATATATATATATATATATATATATGTGTATCAATTCAAGCTACAAATGTCCTTTAAATATCTAAATTCACTTTACCTCCCAAATGATATATTTTCATATATGTACCGAAGGGGAATTTTTTAATTGATAATAATTTCGTCCCCCATGGGATCGAACCACCGTCCAAGTGGACGGGGACGAAATCAGGACGGTCAGTGACGCTATCCAATCAGCCAAACAGAGACGCTAATAAGTTTGTATATATATACATATACACACGCACACACAAACACACACTCCACACACACACACACACACACATATATAATATATATATATATATATATATATATATATATATATATATATATATATATATATATGTGTGTGTGTGTGTGTGTGTGTGTGTGTGTGTGTGTGTAGTATGATACGATGTCATAGCCCAGAGCATTTGGTTTCAATAATTTCACAGTCCGCGATTATCCGGTAATCCCCTGAATTAAATAAATTGCATTTAGTTTCTCTCTTGGCAACTTGAGGAATCTGGTGCCATTACCCTCGACGTCGCTAAGCTAGTGATAGGGTCTAGAGTGAAGACCAGGTAGTGTGTTTTAATTATGACTTCATTTCTTCCCTCTGTTTACAAATGCGGGTGAATCATTTGAACCGGTTTACGTTTATAGTATCTAACTAATCTTCTTCTGTTTACAAATGATATTAAATCATTTGACCGGTTCACTTTTATAGTATCTAACTAATCTTGTAGCGACACTCAGTACTTCTTATAGCCCCAAGATTATCTAGATATTTCGACCTAACTTTATCCAGGTGTTTATAATATTCCCAGTAAATTACTATTGAAAACGTTTCCACAATAAATTGCAACGGTCTCCATTTAGCTCAGTTATTGTCCTCAGTTTCTTTATAGATTTCCTCGATATGCATGCAAACTGACATGGCAAGGGACGCATTCGTGTGACTTGCACTTTGCAAGAGAGATAAAGCAAGATTAAAACCATGTTCAATTTGCAGTCGGAAAACTAGGAAATGAAACATTTCGAACCTTACTTTTCATAGACCCAATCCTCAGATTTACAAGGAGAAAGGGGTTGACTTTTATAATCCTAAGCATTTTTTATGAAGGGGAAAGAGTTGGGACTATTTTTGATAAGCTTTTTGATTACGTTTTTTATTATTTACGTTTCAACCTTTGTTGAAACCGTCGTCGAATCTCCTTTCACAGAAGCTGTTATCTTTATCTTCATTTCCTGTGTTATCACTGAGTCTGGCTTTCTATCTGCCTGACTGTGCCGCTTACAAAAATAATTAATATGATTTCTTTATTTTATCAATATATTCATGTTCAGACTCTGTCAGTTATATAATAAAGGGTCAAATTTATTTTCGTAAATTAGTCATTATTAGAACCTGTTACATAAATTAACAAAGATATTTATGAATTTTCCCAGAGGACGTCAGTTGTTTTTTTACAAATTAAACAGTCAGCCGTGTTACCTGTGAGCGCATCTGATAAGAAGGGAATTTCTTCATGAAGGTCAGTTATATAGTCTAGCGGTCATTACAGCCCTCTCTCTCATATATATATATATATATATATATATATATATATATATATATATGTATATGATATATATATATATATACAACCAAGGGGCAGGCAGGTGACGACCAAGGAATACATCAAATCAGGTGTTGACTGAAGGAAACAGGCCAATCTACATAGTTTTTTTATTCCAACGTTTTCGTAATAACATTTATTACATCTTCTGGGAATCTGTCAATTAATTAAAATAATAATATTATAAAACAATCTTAAATTTACTAAAAAATTAAAAAATTGTAAAAAGACTAAAATTTACTAAAATATACAATTACAGAAAATTATTATTTAAAAGCTGGAACCGCCAACCAACCTTAAGTTAAGAGAGAGAAAGACTGAATGATAGGAGACAACAAAAAAGGAGACACGTTAACTAAGGTACAGTTGGGGATGGAAGGAGGTTTGGGGTATTCAAACTGGGGGGAAACCAGCTGCTTAATGGAGTAATGACTCTAAAATGGGTAATTCTTGGGGGTTGGTGTTTTGCCCTATAATGCAAAAATCGTCTCTTTCGATATGTGTTTTGCAGATTTTTGCATGGTTCCTGATATTTGAATGTTCAGGGTTGGAGAGCCTACTTCCTGTTCGAAGCTTATTCCACGATGAGAATCGATTCTGACCTTCAGTAACCTCTTCGTAGATCCCACGTAAGTCCCAGAGTTAACACTTTGGGCAAGTATATTTATATACTACATTTGAGGTCAAGAAGGGACTCAATCGATCTTTATATTTAAAGAAAGACCCAATTGTTAATGGATTTTTTGGTATTAGTTTAATACTAACTGCACCATAGTGTTTTTCCATAATCTGAGTAAACTTTTTTCTGAAGGAGTCATCATGTAAAATGGAAATTTTGCATAAATGACTAACTTTGGTACCGTGATAAATGTTTTCGTATTGTTAAAAAACCGCTTATTAAGAAAACTCCGAAGCCTCTTATAAAATAGCTTTTGAGGGAAGCATTATTTTTAAAATATTCCAATAGGTAATGTATTTCCTGATTGAAGGAATGCCAGTTTGATGTGATAAAAAATGCCCTATGTATAAGAGTTGACAATGAATTAAGCTTAAAATTATAAAAACATGAGCTGTAATAATTAGATCCTAGACCCGCCCCTAAAAGTTTTCTTCCTAAAAAACAGAAGTGTTAAAAGAGCCATTCTCAACTCTTATACATAGGGCATTTTTTATCACATCAAACTGGCATTCCTTCAATCAGGAAATAAATTACCTATTGGAATATTTTAAAAATAATTGCTTCCCTCAAAAGCTATTTTATAAGAGCTTCGGAGTTTTCTTAATAAGCGGTTTTTTTAACAATACGAAAACATTTATCACGGTACCAAAGTTAGTCATTTATGCAAAATTTCCATTTTTACATGATGACTCCTTCAGAAAAAAGTTACTCAGATTATGGAAAAACACTATGGTGCAGTTAGTATTAAACTAATACCAAAAAATCCATTAACAATTGGGTCTTTCTTTAAATATAAAGATCGATTGAGTCCCTTCTTGACCTCAAATGTAGTATATAAATATACTTGCCCAAAGTGTAACTCTGGGACTTACGTGGGATCTACGAAGAGGTTACTGAAGGTCAGAATCGATTCTCATCGTGGAATAAGCTTCCGAACAGGAAGTAGGCTCTCCAACCCTGAACATTCAAATATCAGGAACCATGCAAAAATCTGCAAAACACATATCGAAAGAGACGATTTTTGCATTATAGGGCAAACACCAAACCCCCAAGAATTACCCATTTTAGAGTCATTACAGCCCTCTCTCTCATATATATATTATATATATATATATATATATAATATATATATATATATATAATATAAATGATGTATATATATATATATATATATAATATATATATATATATATATACTATATATATATATACATATAAACACACAATGAAAAATTGTTCGAGAAATGGCAGTGACGGATTTGGTTATATTCAGGTAACCTGCAAAGCACCAGGCAGCAGACGAGAGTTAACATTGCAACGACAGTCTGCAAAAGGCAGGGAAAGCCAGTAAGGGAATCTAGATTCCCCGGTGAGAATATTGTAGTTACATTCCCAAATACAAGAAATATTACAAAATAATCGTTTACTATCTTAAAAAAAAGCTTAATATATCGAGGAATATTTTGCCGTTATTTTCACCCGATAAAGATATGATTACATGTGATTAATCCTACAGACGCAATATTATGATTAAAGACTAACCAGTATATTTCCCTACAAAATCACAAAGCTATGTTTATTTTTTGTGTGACGGTTTGTGATCTTTCGTAAGGGAAGAAGTATAAATAAAGTATAAACGAAATACGTCCCTGTAATTTTTGAAAATTCATTTTAAAATCCAGATGAAGTGAGTTTCCATTTTTAAAAAAGTGAATCATTTTCAGGAGCGGTGTTGCATGAACAAATATTTCCTCCTATTTTGATATGAAAATTTAATATTCAGTTATTCAGTTCCAGTCCAGCGGCCTCATCCAATTTTTCGGTTTTGAACTTTGATAGCTTCACTGAAATCACTGAACATTTGTCAACACTTGGATGCAACGTTGTACATTGATATTAATCTGTACTAATAAAATCCGAGTGGATCTTTCTTGTTTGTCCGCCCCTGGTGAGGGCGGGGCTGAGGCAAGCAGGGGATCTGAAAGGTAGGGAAGACATGACACATCCACCCTCCTCATACAAACCTGTTTGTCCGCCCGGATGGGATTGAGACTGGTAGGGGATCTGAAAGGGGACATATGACGCATCCACCCGCCTCCTGCAAACCTGTATGTCCTCCCCGGGTGTGATCGAGGTACCTAGTGGATCTGAAAGGTAGGGAATCTGAAAGGTAAGGGAACCATGACTCATCCACCCTCCCACTGCAATCCTGTTTGTCCACCCTGGTGGGATTGAGATAGGTAGGTTATCTGAAAGGTAGAGGTGACATGAAAAATCATACTGCCTCCTACAAACCTGCCTGTTCCCCCCGTGTTGGAGGTGGGGTAGGGGATCGAGAGGGTAGGGGAGACATGACGGGCAGCGCTGGGTTCCAGCGCAGCAAAGCGTGCGTCATCAAGCTTGCAATTTAATAATGTCCTTATTGCTCATAGAAGTGAAGCCTACAAGTTATCAGGAAAATTAACGTTCTTGTAGAAGAGTCAGCTATGTTTTTTTATTATATTTTTCACGACTTCGTCCTCATGTAATTCCACAGTATAAATATTTGTACAACGCTAAACGACTTAATATTCCTTAATCTTGTCTGACGTTATTACAAAGGATGTTAACAGTCCGGGCAATGATGAAGCCATTCGAGTATATAGCAATCTCCATTTTCGATATTGGATTTCAGATTACCACTTTATTAACCTGGATTATTACGCTGGATTATCCGATGTCACAAACACGTCGGAACTTATCAAATATACTTCACTAACAGGTCGAATACAAGGTCAACAACTTACTGAAGGTCTCCAGAAATGCTTCATACGATCATCCAGCATTTCCAACAGTTTGGTGCTCCACTCCACATACGGTCGTTGACGTGTTTTCAACCTGTTTGTGATATATATGTGATAAGTTGCTGTCGCGTGTTTATAACATTGTTACTGTAGTGTGGACGCCTAATCTCATTACATTTTTAATTATGAACGATAACCAGATTCACGAAGATACTATATTAGATTCACATCAACCGTGCATTTGATGTCTAGGCCAGTCCCTTACGACGCTCCTGATTGGCTTTTGATATATATATATATATATATAGAGGTGATGCCAAGAAGGAAAATGAAAATACGATAATTGCCAAGATCTTTCGGTCTACCTATTACTTGTGCCTCAAGTAAACGGTCGTGTAGGCCGAAAGATCTTGGTAATTCTCGTATTTTCATTTTCCTTCTTGGCATCACCTCTATATATATATATATATAGTATATATATATATATATATATATATATATATATATATATATGTGTGTGTGTGTGTTTGTATATATATATATATATATATATATATATATATATATATATATATATATATATATATATATATATAATCATGAAATGCCCATTTCTTGGAGCAAAAAGGCATACACTGGCAAAACTGAAAAAGCTTTTGATTTTCTGTAGCATCAAAATACTCTACTTAGTAGTGCTAGAGCAAGTTAATTAAACCAAATCTTGGTAATAAAAGAAGAAAAAAAGTAAATTAATAAACAGAGATAATACTTCATTACTCGCATCCTCACACCTTTCCAGATCAGAAATAAGCCACTTAAACCAAATACTCCGAGAGAAAAGTGATGAAACCAACCGAAATGGTTCAGCTGAGTCGAAAAATTCAGCTAAAAACAAGAAACATAAGTAACAGGAAAGGAGTCCATTGCAGCTCTGCAAGGACTTGCGACTTCAAAAGTCTCTCCCCCAAGAGACTGCGATCAAAAAGAACGACCTCGCCACATTCAGATTTGAGGAAAAAAACCCTTTGATCCTTTTCAGTTTTATTGAAATTGACCCTGAGAGAGAGAGAGAGAGAGAGAGAGAGAGAGAGAGAGAGAGAGAGAGAGAGAGAGAGAGAGAAGGAGGGTTCCGGATTGAATTTCACTGTATGTAAATAATGCTTCTTTTAAAACCAGGTAAAAGTTAGAGTTTATTTCATGGATGGTGACATCACCTCTAACAAACCTTGAAATTATCAATGAAAAATTTGAACTAAAGAGAGTCAGAACTCTAATTATTTCACTGGTACTGAGTCTTTTTCTCTTCACAACATAAGTGTTATGGAAGTAAGCTTGTGATCTATGATTTTGCCTAGAGTTCCAAGTGCTTTACTTTTCAGTGACTTTAAGAAAGTTATCAATCCGAGAGCCCGATATATATAGATATATATATATATAATTATATATATATATATATATATATATATATGTATATTATATACATATATATATATATATATATATATATATATATATATATATATATATATATATATATATATATAGAGAGAGAGAGAGAGAGAGAGAGAGAGAGAAAGAGATTATAATATTTGTTCGTCCTGCATCTCTCATCTATCCTCCGGAATACATCATATAACAGGATTTTTGAATGGGATCCTCATGAAACAATATGGATTCCTTTCACATCACTTAACGCCAGTGCAAAATATTTACTGAGGGTTAAAAGACTTCTTAAAATCATTATCTCCAAGCAATGTCCTTGTCGGAATCTTTCGCCTTCCTCCTGAATGCAGATGCAAAGGAAGGAATGGTAAGGTCTTCCTCTTTTCCGTTTTCGTATTAGGTGCAAATTTTAAATCATTTGAATATTTATGTGAAATTAATTTGTTTTTCCTGCATCTGAAATATGAATGTGCTTTTGAACGGGTGAGGTAGATTAATGCTTTTGTATTTGAATGTAAACAAACATATTTGACAATTATGTACAACTGTCTGTACGATCCAGTACTATTAAGCTACGTGCTTTTGTTTAGGAAAACGAGAACAAGAGGAACATACATAAACCCAGAATTAAATAGACTCTTCATAATCATATTCTAGAGATTTCCCTGTCATTTGAATGATCATTTGTCCATCTGGTTTATAATAGAATACAATAACATCTCTAAATCTTCCTTTGTAACATTATTTTTTCCTAAAATCTCTCTAAAGTCTAGCATACAAATTACCTGATAATAAACCAAGGAACAATTGACTTCAGTGGAGTCTTAATATTTGTTGCCTCTTTACTCCAGGCAATGAATTTTAATTGTGATTTATAGGTCGCAATTTCCCGAGAGATTTTTGATGGCTCATTATGAAAGTTTAAACTTTGGCCTCTCCGACGACCAAAGTAATAGCGTTAAAAACTAATTTACTTTTATCGTTATATTTATCATGTTCTTTACCTTATTACGAGATGCTCTCAACATACTTATAGAAAAGTATACACAAAGTTTGATGCTAGATTTTGAAGTCTCTCAACACCACGCAATGTCAATATTGTTCACTTGATGGATTATATACTTGGTGACATTCTTTGTTGTTCTTTATTAACTTTTTCCCTATTCTTCCTTCGTTTCTGAAAATGGAAACATTTTTGGTCACATAAAATGTTATTGAACCGATTCACACTGTATCCCTAATAATATAACTAGTATTTCCGCAAAACTTTGAACAAGAGTTGATCTCGTCCTCTAAATATAAGAAATCTAAATTTACATTTAAACTGAGTAAGTTAAATTAGTTTTTGTACATAATCAAAGAATTCCTAAATTGAGCACCCAAAAGCTACACATCACTCTCTTTCGCTCTCTCTCTCTCTCTCTCTCTCTCTCTCTCTCTCTCTCTCTCTCTCTCTCTTTCTTTCTTTCTTTCATTCTTTCTTTCTTTCTCTCTCTCTCTCTCTCTCATTTCTCCTTTGCAGACTAAAAGAAAGAACAGCAATCTCCATTGGAATCCTTTACCACCTCCCCATATCTCTCTCTCTCTCTCTCTCTCTCTCTCTCTCTCTCTCTCTCTCTCTCACACACACACACACCACACACACTTCCCGGACAATAAAAAAATCAAAATTAAATGAAACACTTCGTGTTTTTTTTTTTTTATTCACAAAAACACTGAAATTTTTGGAAACAGGTTAAACTTCAAAACCAGATTCTGTCGAATGTCAATATCGGTAAAAAGCTTGAAAACTGCCGTGGTGACCGAGTGAATATCGTCTAGCAAAGGAAATCAAATCTCTGAAAGAAAAATGCTTCGCACGCTGGAAACATTGAACTATTCGCTCTCAAGCACTCGTGAAGTTCTCTATTAGCAAGAGTCTCCAAAACGTTTGACAGATAATTCCTCTGTTTTGCTTTATCTGTTCTACATTACAGTAGAAAATTCTTTTTCTTATTCTCCTGCTTCCTCTGGTCTATTTGAGATAAACGGTCATACTATGTTCATTATAATCACTATAGCCCCATATTTTTTAATTTACCCTGTAAAGTAATCGGACTGAACTGGCCGACCACTCAAAAAAATACAAAATAATTTCTCTAATATTATCGGTAAAATAACTTTTAACGGACTGTCTAAAGAATTACACGTGGATTTAAATTTTCTATACCTGGAAATTGGATGAGAAATTAGATGGTGAAATAGCTTAATTCCCATTTTACCGCTGTTTATACAAGCGTTCATATGAGCCCTGATTTTTCTTTTTCTCTCATTCAGGGATAAGTGAAAAATGATATTTTGAGTAAGAAAATCATTTAATAAATGTACGACCTGGTCATTTTCCTTTTTTCGTGTACAAGTTTATGCGGGAGGGTTTGAAGTGAAATAGAATTGAAGTCTGATGTATTGAATATCATTGGCTGCGTCAGGATGCAGGTCCATGACGCAAATCTTAATGAGATGAAAATCTATTTATCTATTTATCTTCCCGAATAATTCTATCGATTTTGTTATACATCTTCGCTTCTCACACATAGTTCCAGGCTTAGAGAGACTCGGTGAGCATCAGATCTCTCCCAGTATTTGCACGACTGAAATTCGAGGAATCATTTAAACACTTCAACGGCCTCTTTGATAACTGGTCGATCCTTTGGTCTGCTATATTGGTTTATTGGCTAGACAACGCGTTCAGTTCTGCACGGAAAGAGTGCAAATCCAAAAGAGCAGCTGAATAAAACGAGTCCAGAAAGGCAATCGGCTCACTGCAATGAAAACCACTGTCCTTAGTCCAGACGTCAGACAGGAGAAAAATGGGAAGTAAAGAATGGATAAAAAAACTTAAAAAGATTTCGATGGGGGATTGTAACTCGCCATTGTGAAGCCAGTAATTGTTACGCGAAGTTCACCAGTACCTTTGCATTAAAAACTGTGGGTGAAAACTTCGTATTTAAGGCTAGAGAAGTTGAGAAAAGATGACAAAATTAACCTCAAATGGTGACTGGCGTTTTATTAAGCTTAATTACGTATATATAGTTTCTCCTCAGTAAGTGAAAACATGTTACAGATGTTTCAGAGATCTGTAATTCGTGAGCTTTGGCTGGGAATGGACTTCATTGAGAATTCAAAGGTTAGGGTGGAGAGAGAGAGAGAGAGAGAGAGAGAGAGAGAGAGAGAGAGAGAGAGAGAGAGAGAGAGAGAGAGAGTATGCTTCCGCTACAAAGGAAGTTTATAAACATAGTAATCCGAACACAGGGAAGAAGCCTTCATCAGAATAGTGAGCACAGAGATTCCATAATGTGTGATTCGTCTCTCTCTCTCTCTCTCTCTCTCTCTCTCTCTCTCTCTCTCTCTCTCTCTTTATATATATATATAACGAGGTGATTATTATCTCGTTATCATATTTTTAAAGGTAGCGATGGACCAAGAGCGGCCAAAGGCAACTGGTATCACATTCTTCTTCCCCCCCCCCCCCCTTCTCCTCTCTCTCTATATCCATCTTTCTCTCGCTCTCTCTTGACACACCTCCCCTCCATTATCTAAGGTCATCAAATCAGAGACGGAACTTACAAAAATATGCATTTATTTAAAAGAACTGTATTAACTGAATAACTCAGATTCTTAACAGAAAGATTAAATGAATGATTGAACTCAGAAAGCCCCGCTATTATCTTAGTCATAAAACTGGACAAGTCATAATACAGTACTCCATAGTAATTAAGTCAGTTCCCATTTCTCCAGAACAATTCCACTCTTCTCCAGAATAATTCCCCTTACCAGAATCGCCTGTTAGAAGACAGGAGAACACCCCGGTTAGCACAAGAGTATAATCAAAAGATCATATAAAGAGAATATCTCTGAAATAAATATTCAAATACAATCCAGCCACACTTTGGCCAAAATAAAGAAAAGGCTTACCCATTCAGCACAGAATGCACCACACTATATAAAAACACTTTGCAGAAGCCAGCCTGGCTCTGCCGCCTCTCTATAATGGTCTCCCCTTCATTGTAATACAACATTTCATTATGTAGGGGGAAAAGGCTCGCACGTACGAAAAAACTCACACACAATGTTCACGCCCATGAACTGCTTGAATCCAGTTTCAAAGTCACCTCTACAACAAGCTCTCATAGCGACAGGACGAGGCACTGATTTGTTAAGACAGCAATCTTGATCACACCACCTCAAAAAGACATGTCAGCATTCCTAAGCTCGTCACTCGGACCACTGTCTTAAATGATGAATCCACATTCTAAGAAATGTCACAGCATATCACATCATATATTATTAATCATATTATCTTAGCAAAACCCTCTTAATGTAACACACACACACACACACACAACCCACACACACACACATATATATATATATATATAATATATATATATATTCGATATATATATATATAATATAATATATATTAATTATATTAGTATACCATATTATGACAGAAGTATGCACATATATATGTGTGTGCGTGTGTATGGGTATACGTATATACTCACAAACCTTCCATTTCAACAGTATGTTGAAATGGAGTTCCAGGAATATGGAAAGGTGAAGACAATGCCTATTGATTACTTTTTACTTGGACCCAATACACTCTTTCATAATGTACAGAAAGACAATAGATTGTAATGTCTCCCCTTCTACACTTCACAGGAGTAAGTCGTGTATTGATCGGCTGAACTAATTACGTGCTCCGAGTCCAAGATCAGTAATATATAAGCCATACAGTAATTAATGCTTCTGAATAGCTGACAATACTCTGTGTTATCAGATGTTCCCAGGCTCTCTTTTTTTTTCATTTACAAAAACGGAAACCACTGAATAATTTACATCTTCCAGTGGTATTTACTTCGACGTGCCATCACTGCTACGAAACCCCTCAAGAGGCAGTTTCCCGTGTTACCTGTCGTGACTGTGATCTTCCAAGAGTCTTACATTTGCTTTTCTCTTTAGATGCTACGACGTGACTGAAAGATTGTTTGGCTTCAGTCTCCCACTTCCAACGTTATGAGGTTACTGTGGTCCTCTCTTCTAATGAGTTCTCCTTGATGGCTTTCTTTTATCATTTTTCACCTGAGACTCAGTTTATACATCTTTCATAAACTTCCTGGCCATTTTACTTTAGGTTTACCCATGATTGTTACCTTTTTCCATCACACATTAATCTTTGGCGTTCTAATTTCCTGCAGGTGTCCTTTCGAACTCAGATTTGACCTTGAAACCTTAAAATCCCCCAAGATGTACAACCGCAAGTAATTTGCATCCTTTTCTGAATTATAAAATTATTGTTTAATCGACAAAATATCATTATCGAGATCTATTTAATCCTTAAATGAAAATAAGATTGAAATTTATTGCTGGGTTATAACAATTAAGAGAACCGGTGAATGTTGACGTAATTCCGTGCAAAGGAAAACAGACCAAGAAAGTCCTTTCATTCACAGCCCTCTTGATATTTCTCACTGTTTTTTTTAATACGAATGTCTAATCTCGACTGCTCGCAAAAGCTATTGCTAAATAACTTTCGCAACTCTGCCTCAACGGACCTTCATCGTCAATTGGAAACCGCTTTTTAATCTCCTTTGTATCGCCTGCCCCACTTGACCTGACTTGCATTCAAAGTAGACCACCCGGTTCGAGATTGCAAAGGCAAACTCACCATTCCTTGTAATTTTGCGAGACACTCTTCCTTAATCACAGTGAGCTTATTAGATCATATCCCCTAATACCTAATAATGATACGCGATTGCAAATTTTATGATACGTGATTGCAATAATGGGAGGGATGAATGAAAGGAATCATTAGATTTCTGTCTGATTAGTCATTCAGTCGGAAGGGCATTTTCCTTATCGCAGGCACCAAATTACAGTGGATCAGGTTCCTATTCTGTAACTGAAGCTCAGTATGATTACAACCCAGCCTCTATATGGAGCAATAACGCCTTTGCTTATGTCTTTCTCTGCCTTCTTCCTCTTGACCAGTCTTTAACCTGGTTAGAAAGTCAATATGCACCAATATGTTGACTATTGAGTTACGGAGTAGTACAGATAAGACTGCAGCTAGGCGAGGCATTTTTTTAACTGGAAGTCGAACAACATAAACGTTCTTTTTTTGCTGCAGGGCAGAGGAGGATTTAAAATCTAGTCAAATAAATAAAAAGAGAGGAAAAGACTAATTTGCGGACGCACATGATAAACAAATACATTGCAAGCAGCATGCTGGTCTTTAGCTAATGATAATGCTTGATCACCAAGAAATTTTCAAGTGAAAAGTAAAAAAAATATTAAAACTTTACTGGGTTAAAACGATTTTGGTTAAGATATAATTTACACCGTTTTCCGGAGTCATTTGCTTTTACTCACATACAGTCTAATCCTCCCCCTTTCCTATGGCTCCCTGGTTGTCTTAATGACAGCATCAGCGCTTACCTTAATGCGGCCCTGAAGTGTACTAAGGTGTGAAAGGGACTTTCTAAAGACACTGGGGTAAATGGATGACCCATTTGCACTAGAGCATTGGAGGTCAAGCCATTAAAAGGATTCATTGTATTGCGCAACTGGAAAACGTTGCTTAATTCAGAGACTTCAGCAACATGTTTTTATTTCCAACGTCTAATTCTGAAAACGTCTTTTTCCCAAAGTTGTTGAGAAGGCAAACAATAAAAGCAATGAAAGATTCCATCAACTTCTCTCATTTTGGAAAATAATAGTTATTTAGAAATTCCTTAAATGCTTAAAATAGTAAGTTTTTAAGGCTGCTTAGGACGAGTTACTATAGAAATGTAAAGCATTCATATAATTATATGCACAATTTTTCAAGACCTGTCAAAAAGGGGGCGTAACGGTAGGCTTAGTTTTAATGACTTTCAGATGCTGTGAATAGACGATTTCGGTGGAGAAAATGATTATTTCTAAACGAGATATCCTGAATACTTTTTGAACGAAACTCTCTCCGAGCAAAAGGTTTACTTAATATTGATGGAAATGAAGCTTGAAATAAAGAAATGACCGGATCATTGAATTTCCTTACGTTACTGAGTTAGGAAAGGTTTGCTTAAATTTTAATATACCGCCCGTATGGGGTTTCCCATTAGTCGTTTTAGGATTAGCGGGTCATAGAGACTGGTATACCAAAGAACCAGTACTCTCTTTATCTTCTCAAACCAAACCCAAATTTCGTTTGCATTGAAATCACCTCGTACAACCAACCTGTCATTTTCTCCAAACATGCCAGGCAAATTTTAATGAATGGAATGCCCTCATCAAGCTCGAAATTGTACTCACGGGTAATATTTTGGCCTGAATGTTTAATACCTGAAATGTATACGGTAAGAATACATCGCGATATTTATAGATTTTCTTTTATTTTATTAACCTTTGCATTTCTATTTGCGTAACGTCATTCCAATAAGAAATTACTAAGAATTATATACTAGCAAAAGAATATATTTCATTTTTGCAAAATTAAACAAACAAATATTTAGTTCCATACAATCAATTCACATGAAAGCCAAAAGCAAATCCTCACCGAAAATTGTAGAATAACCCAATTTACAGAAAGTAGAAATTCTGTAAATCAGGTTTATTTTAAAACGTCAAACTGTCTCACGATCCTATAAGCTTTCGAATGATCAAACTTGAAAAATAAAAGAGAAATCATTCACAAAAAACTGAAACTTCTAGAAACTCTGAAACGGGAACTGGATTATTATAATGATACGATGGAGCTGTCTGAATGCTTAACCAGCCAGTGTCGGGTCTATAAACTGTAATGACACTCCTAGTGACTACGTAAAAAAAAAGTGACGATCTGAATACATTTCAAAGGGATCTGAACGCATCTTTGATCCCCTTTCAAGGTCGATTGTAACTGTCCAGTAAAAAAAATGAGAGAGAGAGAGAGAGAGAGAGAGAGAGAGAGAGAGAGAGAGAGAGAGAAAGAGAGAGTATATTTCTTTGCTCTCAAATTATCATAAAGCTACACCATAAAATAAATCATGGTAAAAAATTGTCGGATTATTTACTGACTGCAATATTCAAGATTTAGACGAATTCTTCCATTTGACGGATTCTAGCAATAAAATATAATGATCTAACTCTGATATTACAAACGACGGGGACGTCCTCATTATATTCATTATTACAAACTGTTGTCATCAATCACAATATGAGATGAGATAGCAGTGTGAACATGACATCAAAAGACTTTTTTGAGTAGAAACGAATTAATGGCTGGGTGATTCTCAAAGCCCCTCGAATGGAAACTGTTAATGAAATACTGAGCATAAGCGTGTGTGTCTGGTAATGAGGTCTCGCTGCCGGATAGATCAGGATAAAAAGGCCTCATAGAACGTCTGGAGCCGCTAGTGCAGAGCCGAGTGGCACATGATCTCTCGCAACACAAATCTATTCAGAATGTAATCTCTCGCAACACAAATTTATTTAGCCTCTCATCCTTCGCAACACAAATTTAATTAGCGTCTAATCTTTAGCAACAAATTTATTAAGCATCTAATCTCTCACAATATAAATTTTATTTTGCATATAATCTCTCAAACAAATTTAAATTTTTTAGTATTAGTCCCATGCAACATAAATTATTAGCTTTCTAATCTCTCGCAAAATATATTTATTCATAGTAATCTCCACAACATAGATTTATTTACAATCTCATCCTTAGAAACACAAATTTATTTAGCGTCTAGTCTCTCGCAACACAAATTTATTTAGCATCAAATCTCTCGCAAAACAAATATATTTGAAAAATAATATCTTGCTACAACTTTAATTAGCATCTCATTCTTCGCAACACAAAATTTAGCATTTAATCTCTTCCAACATAAATTTATTCAGAATATAATTTCCTGCAACATCAGTTCATTCAGTCACAGATAGGAACTTATTGTACTGAGGGCTAAACTCTTCATGGGTGCATGTACAGCTAATAATGAAAATTCTCGAATATCAATAACTGTTTCAAAAGATGTGCTTTCCATTAGAAATAAGAAATTTTAATAGAAATCCAGCAAAGTTACAATGCATTTCCACACTGATACAATGCCCCTTATATTTTCATTTGTTTATTCATTGATTTTTTTTATTTTACCTTTTCCGTTTTTCCAATAACTGATCTCCCCTTTCTGCATTCCCCTTTACCTTCTGTTGATTCTTTTGCATGAACATCATATTCTTTGGAAGCTTGAATTTCAAGTTAATGACCCCTGTAGGCTTCTTACATACGAATAGGGTTCATCTTCTGGATAATAATAATAATAATAATAATAATAATAATAATAATAATAATAATAATAATAATAATAATAATAATAATAATAATAATAATAATAATAATTAAAGAAATACCCTTAGTAGCCTGAGTCTTCAAATTGAGAAACAAATCCACATTTATGTAAATGTTTTTAATCTAAATATATGTACATTTACATAACTGTGGATTTGGTTCTCCAATAATAATAATAATAATAATAATAATAATAATAATAATAATAATGATAATAATAATAATAATAATAATAATAATAATAATAACATCTATGTTGCACTAACTCGTGAAAGCATGTAATGCAACATTCAAACACTTTCATAGCCACATTTCAAAATTTATACGGGACTAATGTACCTGAGAAAAACATGAAACCGATATTTACATTGTTCAAAAAATCATTCACATTATATGCATACAATAAAATGGTTGATATATTTTTCCCCAGAGCGGTAATGTAGTAAAAATTAAGTTCTATTTTTTTTTAATTAAGGTCGAATGACCTCCCTTGATAAGGGTTAGCTTCGTAAACTAATCAATTATTTGGCCTTCGGTTAACACCATATTATTTCCAAGAAGGGAAGACATAAGTGCGCCAGATGTACGATGAATTATGGTCTTTAACGACTGAATGAAATTCTCTACGGTCTCAACAGTGTTGTTAATAAAACGGTCTTGCTAGTAGTCTCATGAATTAGAAATTGCCCTTAATTACAGTTGATAGCTAGAGTAGGATAATTAGATCCCCATTGTCATATAATCTGGTTAGAGTCAATGGTTCATAAAGCATCAATTCCCTGAACAGAGAGAGACCAAGCAACGTAATCTTGTGGTTATGATCCTTACCTGTTTAATCATTTGGTGAGGAAACAGATGTAATCAAAGCTGATTAGACTAGGATGTGCACTCATAGAAGGAAGAATGTTAAAATTACAAAAAACGAAACGAATTAACATAATTTTCAAAATCAAAATATAAAAATAGAAAACTTCACAGTGAATAATACTCCATTGTAATTATTCGGTTGTGATGGAATGAAAAGCTGCAAAATCCACATATTTCTTACTTTATTTCCTAAAAACGTATTGGAGCAAAATGTCACAAAACATAACGAAGACCGATTTGTGAAATTTAGGTTGTCAAGCCAAGCACTGGGGAGTTTTCGGCCATTCAGAGCTTGACAGCATGAAGAGGGAGTTTGAATTGTCAAGACAGCAAGATAAAGAGATCCAGAAAACAAAGGAGGTGAAGTACATTGATCTAAAGCTGGCACAGAAAAACAATATCCAAATTTCCACTTAGAAAACTCTTATGTCCTCTAGCCCTTTCCAAACTCAAAACAAACACTAGGAGTACGAATCCTTATGCAGGTGACCGAGACATTTAACCAAATATATCTTAATAAAACTGGAAACACAAATCGGGAAGTATAATTCTTATTTGTAAGAAGAAAAGAAAATTATTAACTGCACTGAATAACGGATGAAGGAAGATGTCGAATAGATGCTTCTTCTCTCTCTCTCTCTCTCTCTCTCTCTCTCTCTCTCTCTCTCTCTCACACACACACACAGACACACACACACACACACACACACATATCATCCATCCTCGTTAGGTTACAAAACTGAATGCTATTCCCTCTGTTCGTGTCTACTAATACCACTATCACATTGAGGAGATTAAGAGAAGAGAGAGAGAGGAGAGAAGAGAAAGAGAGAGAGAGAGAGAGAGAGAGAGAGAGAGAGAGAGAGAGAGAGAGAGAGAGAGAGAGAGAGAGAGAGAAAGCGAGGGGGGATATAGTCAAGCCCTTCACCGAATTGGACAATCGCCGAAAAAGGAATAAGCGGAAACATTAGCACAACACTTTTCTGTCTATATATATATATATATATATATATATATATATATATATATATATATATATATATATAGATGTTATATATATATATACATATATATATATATTATAGATATATATATAGTATATATAATATAGATATATATATAGATAGATAGATAGAGATAGATAGATAGATAAGATAATAGATAGATAGAATAGGATAGAAGGGGAATTGATAGATAGATAGATAGATTGATAGATAGAAAGAAAGATAGATAAATTAAGAGAGAGAGAGAGAGAGAGAGAGAGAGAGAGAGAGAGGGAGGGTTGCAAGCATCTGTTTATTATTTTGTTATCCAATGTATACAATTGCATTCGTATAACTTTGAACGAAATTTCTATTTTACCCATCACAAACAGCATTCAAAATTAAACAATCTTAATATACACTACGTACAGACGCTATTAATTTCATTTAAGAGCAAATTAAGAGCAATTAACAGCAGGACGTAGCATTATCAGCATCGGTGTTATACATTCCGGATTTGTCTCCCAATCATTGTAATGACCGTCATTTTCTGGAAATAATTCTGGAAATGATTTGCTATTTGTAGCTCTATAGTTTAATGGTATGATGGACTGCTGACAGAGAGAGAGAGAGAGAGAGAGAGAGAGAGAACAGGATGTAAGAAAACGAGGTAGAGCAATTGAGATTTTAAAATGTCAATGTAAATTGGGCACATTTGTGCTTTAAAAGTCATGAAAAAATAGTTATAAAAATATTAGAAATATAAAACTTAAATTTTTATATATTTTCACGTCAAGGAACGGTTGGAAAATTTGTCGGGAAAAAACTATCGCGTTCTAGTATATAAAGGTCTTTTCTTATATGATTGTTATATCCTTTGACGTCACTTGGCAGATAAGAAACTGCCTTTGTTTTGGTCTGAATTATTTTCATTATTGCTACTCTCCCCATCAAAGAGAGAGATAAATGATTATGAAATCCAGTGCTTCGGATTTCCATGGGAAATCCTATACTGGTATTCCTGGTCTTCCCATTAATTAAAACTTTTATATTCGTGAAGGACATCAAGTAGTTCACGTATTGCTAGTCTCCAGAAGATTGAGACTACAGTTCCTTCTCTAAATCTCTTGCTTTCATGATACGTCGTCGAGTGAAAATCAAGTTACAATTGTAATTACTTATTCCAAATGATCTGCGCTCGAAGGCGTAACACGTCAGTATCTACTAGATTAATCCCGCAGATGTGTAGTTTTATTAATGGACTCCAAGATGCGCACTGTAAAAGCATTACTAAAGGGTGCTTGCAGCATCCCTTCGTCCCCTATCTACACCCAAACTTTAGCCTTTTACTTTACCTCCATTCCTTATTTTCTGGATCTGTATCTTGATTTCCAAGATACAGAATCACTGAATTATTTGCCATTGCTTGGATCTTAGCCAAAACTCCGGGGAAATATCCTTACAGATGCAACTAGATTTAAAGTCCTCAGTACCTCTCGCAGGAGAGCCGTTGCAAAGAAGTGACTTACGTATCTGTTGTGCTGTGAGATTCAAGTCCTTCCCTTTCCGTTCTTCTCTTTTCATTCGCTATTGCAATCAGGCTTGAGTGGCGTAACAGGATGTGCGTCCCTTTTGCTCTGTCGTAAGCGAATGGTACAAAAGGAAATTAAACCCAGTATCTAGAATTTCC
>NC_061100.1:23940481-24002981 GCF_015104395.2 Macrobrachium nipponense | reverse complement strand
AATGATTGAATATTACGATACTGTAAGAGTTTAGATTAGGAATTGCAGATTTCGACCATTTCGGACGAGTTAAATTTGACCGAATGTCGAAATTTTAATATATATATTTTTTCATATGCACATATTTCGAAGATGGAAAAAAAGCTACAACCTTCAATTATTTTTTATTGTATTTTTTCGGAGAATTTGCGCACATTTTGATATATGAAACTCATATAAAAAAGGCTAATATGAAAATGAGCAAAATTAGGATAATGCCATGTACGTATTTCGGAGACTTGCGCCGGCGAATCGGCGCGCGGAGTGAAGGAAATAAATTATTTTTCAAAAATTCACCATAAATCACAATATGTTTTAGAGACTTCAAATTTGTTTCAAAATGAAGAAAAATGAAGGAATATTACTAGGCCGTAAGAGTTTTAGCTTACAATTGCGTTTTTCAACCTATTTCGGTAGAGTCAAATTTTGACCAACGTGGTTTTTTTTTCTATATATCTGGATTTATATGCAAATATTTCGAAAAAGAGAAAAGCTACAACCTTCAATCATTTTTAGTTGTATTCTACATGAAATTGCGCACATTTTCATATATAAACTTTATGTAACAGCTAATTTTAAATGGTGCAACATTTTCAACAATCGCACAAAAAAATTAAAAAAATGATTTTTTCGGAAGTGTTACCGCGCGAACGTAATGTTTTTTTTTCTTTTTCATAAATTCACCATAAATCGAAATATTGTGCTAGAGACTTCCAAGTCGTTTTGCAAAACGAAGGTAAATGATTGAATATTACTAGAATATAAGAGTTTTTAGCTTACAATTGCGTTTTTCGACCATTTCGTAGAGTCAAAGTTGACCGAAAGTTGAAATTTTTGCACTTAACGTTATTTATATGAAAATATTTCAAAACTGATAAAAGCTACAACCATGGGTTGTTTTTTGTTGTATTGTGCATGAAATTGCGTACATTTCCATATAAAACTTTATGTAACGGCAAATTTAAAAGGGTGCAAACATTAGGACAATCGCACGAAAAAATTTATCGGAAGAGTTATCGCACGAACGTAAGGAAAAAGTTTTTTCATAAATTCACCATAAACTCGAAATATTGTGCTAGAGACGTCCAATTGTTTTTGCGAAAATGAAGGCAATGATTGAATATTGACTATAATATAAAGTAATTTTAGGCTTACCAATTGCGTTTCTCGACCTTTTCTGTAGAGTCAAAGTTGACCGAAGTTGAAATTTTTGCACTTATCGTTATTTATATGAAAATATTTCAAAATTGATAAAAGCTACAATCATGAGTATTTTTTAGTTGTATTGTGCATGAAATTGCGCACATTTTCATATATAATACTTCATGTAAAGGATAATTTAAATGGTGCAATAATTATGGTCAAAGTGACGAAATAATTTCCGAGATGTGTACTGATACTTTTTAGTGCGATAAGAAAGAAATTCGCGCTTGCGCGCCTGCGTAGCGATTGTAAACAAAACAACGCCTTGATCCGTGAACTCCCAGCATCCCCCAAGGCGCGTGATACAAAAAGTTTTCGGCTGGTAGGCCTATAAGTATTTTTCCGCGAATTTTTAAAAAAACTTTTCTTTTTGAGCCGACGTATGATACGTCCAATCGGCATACGGGAGACATTTTGACTCGACGTTTAATACGTCCAATCGGCGTAAGAGGGTTAAACACCACTTACTTATTTCTTATAATTAGATAAAGTACAAATTTCACAATATTGACAACACTATCACACTAAAATGGAACAGAGTGAGAAGGAACACAGCCTCCCCGTATAAGGACTGGTTCTTGACTGACTTTCTCTAAGACTTCAAATGAAGTCTGGACCTAACTGTTTCAATTAGCTCCTCCTTAACTATCCTCTAGGACACATCCTACTTCTTCATGAATGGCTTTCCTTACTTCCGGTGCCCACCCCTCCAGATAGTCTGATTGGTTTCGTCCCTTGACGGTAACCACCACTGAAGGAGTCAAAGTTCATATTTTCTGGTGCGGTTTGCATTTTACTGTTTTCAAAAACAAGTGCCAATGTTTTGGTCTGGTTTACGAAACTGCTATTCATGCAGTCTTATGCTGTACACATCTACTCTCTTTTCTACCTTAACTTCTGGTAGATTCTTCATCACTCTACTTTCACTATATATATATTCTACCAGTGGTTTTCCTAACTAATTTGTTCCTAGCTATATATTATACTCTAGACAGACTTTTGTTGTTTTCTAACAACACTCGGCCACCTACTGGCAGTGACCCCAATGCCTAAAATTATTAAAATGATTACATATATGAAAAAAATACAATGTTGAAAGTAATCAAAATGGTTATATATAAATCCAATAATGCTAGTATATCAGTTACTTGAAGGCAAATTTTTCAGTAAAGTCTTAATTGTGTTGAGTTTGTTAACAACTAACACTCTGACAATACATATGAAAGCAACTATGGTGAGTACTAACAAAACAATATTTATCATGGACATGATGGGTGAAATGTCAGTCTTGTACATATGGAAAAACTGATTAGCTGCTTTTAGTTTGTCAAATGATTCTAACTCAAGTTTGGACAATTTGAAATCTTTGACATTATCAAAATGATTTATATGCCTAGATAAATTTAAGGTGTAAGTAGCAAAAATGGTAGGCTAGTAGTACACATAATTCAAAATAACTACTTCACAAGATGTCACGAAGGATTTTATGTTATTAAACATTATCTGAGATTGATTATTCTTACAAGTGACCTTAGCTGTTACTTGTTTCTGTTAAAACACTACCATTTCATCATATAAAATTTGAGCTTTGAAATCAGGACTGTAAGGGATATACTCACAGTTATTCTCACCATTCCTGTCATTAATCAAATCATCTATGCAATACTTTGTTAAGTGGCTCATAAAAACTCTGTATATTGCAAACAAACTCATTGGCTTCAAGTATGATACAATCATCAAAATCTTTGTCACTTAGTTTCACCAACAGAAGTGAATTTTATTGCAATGCAAAATGTACTATGCCTTGGTTCAAAACAATTGACTTGTTGTTTACTAGCATTGGAAAAGGGTAAATGGATATCAAGTTTTTAACTTCATTATTGTTGAATGGTATCACCAACACAATGTGATCAGAAACCCTTTTTACACTTATTATACTATAGTAAGTAAGAACATCTCGCACAAGCGGTTTGAAGTGATGATCTAAAATACATTTTTCAATTACAAGGTGCAACTCACTAGGACTGATGAGGTATGGTGATAAAATGTTTTTAGTGGCTAACATCACTGCATTCAAAAGTTCCTTATGATTTAACAAAAATGGTTTCTGTTTCAAATAACAATTGAGTCACATATTGCGACTTGTTTAAGTCATTCATCTCTGTAGTAATATTCTGAGCCATACTGTTAACAAAGTTCTTTAGTTTAACAATCAAATTCTGGTTCTTGTTAGTTGCATCAATGACTTTAGTCATGATTGTACCTCGTTCTGCGGCCCACATTTCTAATTTTTCTATTCTAGCCCTGTCTTTATCTACATCACCATCAGTAGCTACACCAAACAAAGTGTTCAAGGCTGTGCCGATGAATGGCAATAAGGAACGCTTTTTAATTCTCTTAGGTAACACTTGACTGATATCTTCCCTAAACTTTAGCAAAATAGAATTGTTCTGGTTAGTAGACATGACACTTTCAATTTTACTCATTAATGCAGTAGGTTCCTGTTGCTGCTTGTCGACAGCTGTGATATTGATAGCTACAACCGCTATGTCGTGTATCATCTTCACTTGACCATGTTCCTTTAAAATTGCTCCCTTCTTGATTTGCAAGAGGGAGATGCAGATATCGCTCACCATGAGCCATAGTGAAATCCATTTCCTGCAAATATATTCTAAGCAGTAAACCTTATACAACAATGTTATTGACCTGTTGCACTTAGTCCTATCTTTTCCTTAAATTGTATCTCGGAGTAACTAATGCTGATGAAGTATGGGAATCATTTACGTTACTGTTTTCCTTACTACTTGACTCCTTTAAGTCTTTAAAATTCTTTAAATGTTCTTCTGACTAAATGTCGGAATGTACTATTTTAATATGATTCCAATGTGCAACAGTTTCATTTAAAGTTGATTCATGCATTAGCTTAAATTTATTTAACTTTAATCTTTCTATTACTCTATATGGACCTTGAAATTTTTAGGACTTACTTTAACATTAGGTCCTTCAACTTTGTGATTAAGCACATATACTTGTTGACCATTTTTAAATCTGGGACTGCTGATTTCTGGTTGTAATACTTACTAGACTTTTGATGTAACTCTTCAATCGAGCTCTTGTGCCCTTTTACTGTCTCGAAAGTCCGTCTTGTTTTCCATGCAACGTAGTCTTCGTAATTATAAGTATGTCTTGGTGGAGTTGCTTCGTCTAATAAGGTATTTGGCATTCTTTTCTGATAACCATATAACAGAAAGTGTGGGGTTTACCCCAATAGATTCATTTACAGTGTTATTAATAGTGAACTGTACGTCTTCAAGCATTAAGTCCCAATCTTCAGTCTGTGGAGTACTAAAGTTTTCAGTACATCTTTTATTTAACGATTTGTTCTTTCAACTGCTCCATTAGAGCTTGGTTTATAAGCTGTAACCTGACACCTTGTTAATTTCATAAAAAATTCACACAATTTCTTTAAAATGTCACTAGTAAATTCTCCTGCATTATCAGATAATAATGTTTGAGGGCATGAATGCCTAGTAATTATTCTAGATTTCAGAGCTTCTGCTACAGTAGTTGCTTCTCTGTTTCTGACTGGAATGACCTCAACATATCTAGTCAAGTAATCTATGAAAACTAATATCTGACGATTACCTCTAGTTGTGTTTGGAAAATGGACCTACAAAAAATCCATTGAAACTACTTGAAACGGAGTTAATTCTGATGGATATTTCTCAGTAGGGGCTTTTACATTTACGTTACCCTTGTGTACGTTACAGATATGACAAGTTTCAACAAATTCTTTTTAGCATCTTCATTGCAATTCGGCCAAAAATAGTTTCTAGTGACTGTTCTACATGTTCTCTTTATTCCAGGATGTCCTGACAACTTGTAAGAGTGTGTTAGTTCTAATACTTCTTTGGTTAGTGTGTTAGGTGCATACAAACGTGAACAAGCATTCGGTTCATCTGATGTTTTATATAGAATTCCATTAATTAACTGAAATTCAGACTGATCATCCTCATTTTGCATTAATTTACCCACTATTTTTCGAATGTTAGCATCTTTTTGTTGTTCGATCTGAACTCTTTCTAAATCTAGATCTATGATCTGACAACTAAAGCAGAAAGTATTAGTTGTGATTTGTTTCTAGTTTGCTTCTTGCGATCTCGACAAGGCATCTGCTATAGTGTTATATCTTCCTGGGATATATCTAAAATCGGGGCAAATTCTAATACACTTATGAACCATCTGTTAAACTTCATATTATTTGTGAAGGCTCTTTTCTTGAATAGATCACAAATAGGTTTGTGATCTGTAAGCACATTGACTTTATGTCCTGGCAATATATGCCTAAACTTACGTAATCCCCAATATAGAGCTAAGCACTCTCGTTCGGTAGTGCTATAATTTCTTTCTGCAGTGTTCAAAACTCTACTTGCATAATATACTGCTCTCATTCTGGTTTTTCCTTGTTGCATTAAAACTGCACCTACACCTGTACTAGAAGCATCGCAGGCTAAGTAAAATTCTTTTGAGAAATCTGGATACACTAAAATTGGATTTCTTGTCATCATTTCCTTGAGTGTTTGGAAAGCTCTTTCATGTTCTGGCTTCCATTCATAAACTACACCCTTCTTAGTTAAATCTGTTAATGTTTTGGCTATAGTGGCAAATCCTTTAATGAACGGCCGGTAGTAGCCGATCATCCCCAGAAACCTTCTTAACCCTTAAACGCCGACTGGACGTATTTTACGTCGAGATAAATTGTCTGTCGGGTGCCGACTGGACGTATTTTACGTCGACATACAAAAGTTTTTTTTAAAATTCGCGAAAAATATACTTATAGGCCTACCAGCCTAAAACTTTTGAATCACGCGCCTTGGGGGATGCTGGGAGTCCACGGATCAAGGCCTTGTTTTGTTTTGAAGCGTGACCCAGGTGCGCATGCGCGATATCCCTTCTTCTCGCTCCAGCCAGCATCAGTAGCGCACCATCCGAGAGCGATCTTTCGTGAAAAGCGTGTTTTTCTGGACTTGTGCGAGACTTTGAGCATTTGTATTGCTACAGGACATTCGTAGATTATGTCTCAACGACGTGTGAACCGTGAAAGGCGCGTTTTACCCGTCGGAAGGGATCGTGTAAGGCGAGTTTTGGACATGGATGCTGGCGAGGGGCCAAGCAACCCAGCATGACCCCGCGCCTCAAGGCCGTTCTGTGCGGTCCACGTTGTGGCTGAAAGTGTTTCGGGAACACATCGTTTGCCTTTGGTTACCCCTAGAAAGCATTTGCAATTGTGGGGCGTCCTTAGGGGCATTCGTAGGAATTTGGGAGCCTCCAACCAAGGGACATAGACGAATATCTTTTCGGAGCTTGATCGGGAACATGTCGCAAGTCCTCATTTTGATGGCGGATGGTTCATCGAGTGATGAGGACATCAGTCCCGATGAAAGTGAGGATGATATGTTTGCCCCCAATGTCCGTTCGAGGCTCACATCCCGAAAGTGAGCTCGAATTCAGTGCATACGAGGGGGAAATCTGAGGGGGAGGGGGAGGGGGAGGGTGGGGATACGGGCTCAAGTTTTATCGCAGAGACGATACAGAAAGTGAGGGCCTAAGTGAGGGTGATGGGCCAACGGGGGGGGGTAGTGTGCATCGTGCCCGCACCCCCGTGCGCTGTGCAGCGCGCCACGGGCACGTAGAAGGTCGGCTCGTCGCGCCAGCAAGGTGAAGGTCGGTCGTCGGAGAGTGGACGAGGGGTGGACGGAAGGACCCCACCCCTCCTAACATGCACCCCTTCACGGCAACCCCTGGGATGACCGTACCAGTACCCCTGACTGTTTTGGGATTCATCCAGCTTTTCTGACGCGGGAATTGCTGGAATACTGGTACACGAGACGGTGGACTACGCTCGGTACTGCCGATATGAGCTGAAGACGACCTTGTCGTATTCCTGGCGGGGTTGCAACCTCATTGACATGGCACATTTTTTGGGGCTCCACATTTATTTTGGTTTGACACTGCTATCGACGTCAGGCATATTGGAAGAGAAGTTATTTTTTATATATGCCGAATGTGCCTGGCGTTATGTCCCGTGATAATTTCTGCGATGGACAGGTACTTCAACGCCTTCAACCGAAGGGCCATACCCCGGAATAACAGTGATCGCCTCATTTTAGTGCGGTACAGTGTGGATTATATCCGTGAGCGATGTAGTAATCTCGTGATTCCTGGAAAGAACCTGTCTTTGGATGAGGGATGATGCCTTACAAAGGACGTCTTAGTATAAAAGTGTATAAACCCCAAGAAGCCAAAGAAATATTGGTGTGAAATTCTTTCTCATTACCGAGGCCAACACTGATACGTTGTGGACTTTTCAGTGTATACCGGGGTATTCTCCACGCTGCGTGACACTGTATTCAACCTTGTGGGACGTTTCCGTAACCAGGGATATCACCTGTTTATGGATAATTATTATAACTCGGTATCCTGGCCCAGGAACTGTATGAAGCAGGTGTTCACGTCAGTGTACCTCTTCGGTTGGTGCGTGGGGCCCCGAATGTCCTCAAGAGGTTCGCTAGTCATCCGCAACACCTGGAAAGAGGAGAGACAGAGTGGCGGCGGAACCATGGGCGCTTGTCTTCGTCATCTGTTGGAAGGGTGTCCGACTCGTCCCCATGGTTACGACGAGTCATGAACCCATCAAGAAGAGATCGTACAGCGGAAGAAGACACGTCGACAGGGCCGAGTTGTGTTTGAGGAGTTCGTACCGAGCGGCTACTGTCATTGGGCACTACAACAGGCACATGGGAGGAGTTGATCTCTTTGATCAGCTCATCCGTACTATCCCTTCGCCAGGAGAACCAGAAGGTGGACACAGAAGCTCCTCAAATACATCCTTCAGTTGGCCCTCCAAAATGCCTACATACTGTACTGTGGGTACCGCGGTGACAATCTTCCGAGGTTGACCCACGCACAGTTCCTAGAGGTAGCCGTGGGAATGCCCTCATCAACTTCGATCCCGATGAGTGGCCTTCCATAACTGACCACCCCCTGCCCCCGAGCTGCAGATCTGCCCCTAGAGGAAAGGGCAGATAGGAGGGCCAACTTCGCTCGACCTGCCGCCGCCCCTGCTGCCGCCGTCCCTGCTGACGACGCCCCTGCTGACGAACGCCCCTGCTGACGACGCCCCTGCTGCCGCCGCCCCTGCTGCCGCCGCCCCTGCTGACGACGCCCCTGCTGTCGCCGCCCCTGCTGACGACACCCCTGCTGTCGCCGCCCCTGCTGACGACGCCCCTGCTGACGACGCCCCTCTTGCTGCCGGCCCCGCCATCACCGATTCTCGTCGGGTAGTGGACCCTGCGTGTCGGCTGCAGCCAGGGGAACACATACTGGAGGCCATAGAAGGGCGAAGGCAGAAACGGTTGCCGGGTGTGCCATATGAATGGCAGAAGGAGAGACACCCGGTTTCTTCTGTCGTCTCTGCAAAGTTGCTGCTTTGCAGGATAGGGGAGTGTGACCGAAAGTATCACACTAAGGTCATGTATTGGAGCGCGCCCCCTAAACCGACAGCGGAGGGCGCACGGGGCCGCCGGGTCCATCAGCAGTAAGGCGCGCGTCTCCCTCCTCCACCTGTACCTCGTCATGTCGAGTGGAAAAAAAATGCAAGACTCTTCAATGGAGGAGGGAGAAAACAAGAATAGAACGAAGAGTCAGGATTACGAGTGAGTATTCTGCATTTATTTTATATTTAGTTTTATATTTATTACAATTTTTTATATATTCTGAAGTGTGCATGATAAAAATAATAATAAGACATTTCATTGTATGCGAAAAGAGAAGTGTCACCTGCATTCCTTTTATTTATGTATTGGTACCAGAATCGAAGAATGTAATATAATAGTTTTATCGTATAAAAAAAAAAATTATATATTATATATATATATATATATTATATATATATATATATTATATATATAATATTATATATATCTATATATATATATTTATATATATATATAGATATAGATATATATATATATATATATATATATATATATATATATATATATATTATATTATTGGGATTTTTGGGGGGGTAAGCAATTACTTACAGTCTAGTAATATTCAATCATTTACCTTCACTTTAAAACGAATTGCAAGTCTCTAGAACAATATCTCGATTTATGGTGAATATTTGAAAAAAAATATTTTTTATTCCGTCCGCGCGCCGATTCTCGGCCGAAAATCTCGGAAACGCGTAGGTCACTTCTCCTAATATTTGTACCTTTTCATATTACGCTTATTTTATAGTTTTATATATGGAATGTGCGCAAAAACATGCACAATATAACGAAAAATATTGGAAGGTTGTAGCATTTTATCATTTGAAATATTTGCATATAAAGTACGATAAGTACGAAAAAACTACGATCGGTCACTTTGACTCAACCGAAAAGGTCAAAAAACGCATTTATAACATAAAAATCTTACAGTCTAGTAATATTCAATCATTTATCTTCATTTTAAAACATATGCAAGTCTCTAGAACAATATCTCGATTTATGGTGAATTTTTGAAAAACATATCTTTTTTCCCCTCCGCGCGACGATTTTCGGCCGAAAATCTCGGAAACGCGTAGGTCACATTCTCCTAATATTTGAGCCTTTTCATATTACGCTTTTTTTAAAGGTTTATATATGGAAATGTGCGCAAAAACATGCACAATATAACAAAAAATATTGGAAGGTTGTAGCATTTATCATTTTTGAAATATTTGCATATAAAGTACGATAAGTACGAAAAAAACTCGATCGGTCAACTTTGACTCAACCGAAAAGGTAAAAAAAAAAACGCATATATAACATAAAATCTTACAGTCTCGTAATATTCAATCATTTATCTTCATTTTAAAACATATTGCAAGTCTCTAGAACAATATCTCGATCTTTATGGTGAATATTTGAAAAAAATATTTTATTCCGTCCGCGCGCCGATTCTCGGCCGAAAATTCTCGGAAACGCGTAGGTCACATTCTCCTAATATTTGTGCCTTTTCATATTACGCTTTTTTATAGTTTTATATATGAAAATGTGCGCAAAAACATGCACAATATAACAAAAATTATTGGAAGGTTGTAGCATTTATCATTTTTGAAATATTTCATATAAAGTACGATAAGTACGAAAAAAACTACGATCGGTCAACTTTGACTCAACCGAAAAGGTCAAAAAAACGCATTTATAACATAAAAATCTTACAGTCTAGTAATATTCAATCATTTATCTCATTTTAAAACATATTGCAAGTCTCTAGAACAATATCTCGATTTCTGGTGAATTTTTGAAAAAAATATTTTTTTTCCCCTCCGCGCGACGATTTTCGGCCGAAATCTCGGAAACGCGTAGGTCACATTCTCCTAATATTTGAGCCTTTTCATATTACGCTTTTTTTAAAGGTTATATATGGAAACTGTCGCAAAAACATGCACAATATAACAAAAATTATTTGGAAGGTTGTAGCATTTATCATTTTTGAAATATTTGCATATAAAGTACGATAAGTACGAAAAAAACTACGATCGGTCAACTTTGACTCAACCGAAAAGGTCAAAAACGCATTTATAACATAAAAAATCTTACAGTCTAGTAATATTCAATCATTTATCTTCATTTTAAAACATATTGCAAGTCTCTAGAACAATATCTCGATTTATGGTGAATATTTGAAAAAAAATATTTTTATTCCGTCCGCGCGCCGATTCTCGGCCGAAAATCTCGGAAACGCGTAGGTCACATTCTCCTAATATTTGTGCCTTTTCATATTACGCTTTTTTTATAGTTTTTATATATGAAAGGAAATGTGCGCAAAACATGCACATATAACAAAAATTATTGGAAGGTTGTAGCATTTATCATTTTTGAAATATTTGCATATAAAGTACGATAAGTACGAAAAAACTACGATCGGTCAACTTTGACTCAACCGAAAAGGTCAAAAAACGCATTTATAACATAAAAATCTTACAGTCTAGTAATATTCAATCATTTATCTTCATTTTAAAACATATTGCAAGTCTCTAGAACAATATCTCGATTTATGGTGAATATTTGAAAAAAAAATTTTATTCCGTCCGCGCGCCGATTCTCGGCCGAAAATCTCGGAAACGCGTAGGTCACATTCTCCTAATATTTGTGCCTTTTCATATTACGCTTTTTTTAAAGTTTTATATATGAAAATGTGCGCAAAAACATGCACAATATAACAAAAATTATTGGAAGGTTTGTAGCATTTCTCATTTTTTTTATATTTGCATATAAAAAAAATTTTAATTTTTACAAAATTCGACATTCGGTCAACTTTAACTCGTTCGAAATGGTAAAAAAAACTGCATTTGTAAGCTAAAACTCTTACAGTATCGTAATATTCAATCATTTTCCTTCATTTTGAAACAAATTGCAAGTCTCTATAACAATATTTCGATTTATGGTGAATTTATTAAAAAATTATTATTTTTATTTTTTTTACATCCGCGCGCTACGAATTCATGCATCATTTTGTGATAATATTTTCTCTGTGTTGCTTTTATTGTTTTACACAATATGTTATATATCAAAAATGATCGCAATTTAGTGCACATTACAACGAAAAAAAAAAGCAACTTGTTACCTCTAACCGTTTGGCGCACAGCGCGATTTGAATACAATATTATGAAATTCGTTTTTGCGCTATCATATATCGCATTATTTATATATGATAATGATATATTTTTCATTTCTGATGGGTTTGCATACTAAACTTCAAGCAATGAGAAAAAAGGAGCCAAAAATGAACTCTTAATCTTGAAAACTAAGCGCGCTGTGATTTTTGAAAAAATATTTTTTCCGCTTACGCGCTCACTCTCAAACCCCTCCGGCATACGGGAGTCATTTTTTTATTTAGGGCTCCGGCGTTTAAGGGTTAAGGCTTTCAAGTTACTTGGGGCTGGATATTTTACAATTGCCTTTATTTTACCTTCCTGCATACGCAGTCCATTTTCACTGATGACATGTCCTAAATATTCTAATGATTTTATCTTTAATCCTGCACTCTTTAGTCTTTCTAACACTATTTCTAATGTCTTAAAGTGACTATCCAAGTCCTTGCTAGAAATGACTACATCATCTAGATATACTGAAACATCCTCTATGTCTCCTAAGATTTGGACTTTAATCGAGTAAAGGTTAGTGGGGCTGATGTAAGACCAAAGGGCATGACTTCAAACTGTAAATGTTCCTTATGAGTACTAAAAGCTGTTAAGGGCTTGGATTCTTCGTCTAAAGGTACTTGCCAATATCCACTAAGCAAGTCTAATGACGTAAATATTTTTGCTCCACCTAATTGAGCTAACATATCATTTATAACTGGCATTGGCATCCTATCTGGAATGGTGTGTGAATTTAACTTCCGATAGTATATTACCATCCTCCAAGTGCCATCTTTCTTTGGAACTAATAAGAGAGGTGAATTATATGGTGATTTAGAAGGTACTATTACACCATCTTTCTGCATTTCTTCAATTAACTGATCTACGATCGGTCGTTGACTTATTGGTAACTTATAGTTAGGGATATAAAAGGGGTTTAGTTCCATCTTGTATTAAAATCTTATGTTGCAAAGTATCTGTTCTGCCTAACTTATCTCCTTCTAAGGCAATGACATCTCTATACCTTTCCAATATTTGTAATAGTTTAACTCTATTCTGAGGAAAGTCTGTATTATTTACTTCTTTATTTAGAATTGAACTTGGTTCTATGATAGTGAAGAATGCTTTTTCACTTAGTGTTAGTAAAGGATTATTCACTACAATTCCTGTACAAAATTCTATACCAGGTCTTAGTATTAGTCTTTTGTCTGAAAAATTCTGGACGTACGTCTCTCAGTTATTACCTTTCACGTGAACTAGGGAATTGTCCATCCTAACAAAGTCAGGTAAGTTTTCATTAGTTAGCATTACGTCTTTTTCATGCAAGTCTTCGTCTGCTTTAGCCCTAAGACAAACCTTGGTTAGACATTGCGGGTACAAAACTACTTCTCTATTAAGAACAAATCTGACAGTATGGTCATCTGCAGTACTGATTAAACATATTTCTTCGTCATCACGTATCTCTGAGAAATAACAGACATCTGTTTCATCCGAACTTTCATCCAGTAGTATTGTTGAGTCTAATTCGCCCTTATTTATTGTTCCTAATAACAGGACTTCATTGATATATGTTTCTTCTTTATTTTCATCCATTATAAGATATGTACAATCAATTTCTGATTCATCTTCATACATTTGTTCACGTGCATTAATATGTTCCGCGGCAATAAATTGTTCAGGGGCATTAAATTGTTCAGCTGCGTTAATTTGTTCAGAGTCAAAACTCTGCTCATAAGTCTGAGTATCAAGGCTTGCATTGTTAATATTATTTATTTGTGCACAATCTATCATAGAATCGTTCCTGGCTAAGGACATTTCTTGTAAGCTATTATTTCTACCACTTATTCCACTATTATCTGTGCTAGCATTATTATCTATCTTAGTTTCTTGGATGTTCGCTTCTCTAGATGTCGTCTCAGATAAGTTGATCAGATTTATGCAAGACTTTCCTTCTTTTAGCTGAAAACAAACATTTTCTCTATTTCTGCGTTGCAAATTGATTTTATTTTCTCCACAATCTAACATTATTCTACATCTCCGCATAGCTTTATATGAAAACAGCGCTTGCGTAGGGTAAAACCTTTCTTCTAATACTACAAATACTTCCTTAAAAGTTTTGTCTAAAAATCTCTATGTCCAGTGTGACATTGCCTAGCGCCTTTATTTGTTTTCCAGCTATTCCCCTTATAATTCTACCAGGACCTTGCATTTCTGTATCTGCAAAGCCTAAATGTTTTGTTAATGTTTGTTTATCTATTATATTTACTGTACTGCCTGTATCTAAAAGGATTGAGCATGGTTTATTATTATTTCTGGTTTGGATGATAGGTAAATCTTCTTGGCATATTTCTTTATCCTTCACTGAAAATACTATCTCCTTATTTACTTCAAAAGGCAATTTGAAATTATCTTCCTGACCTACCGTAACTATTTCATTCTCATTTTCTACTGGTAAGGAAGCTTTCTTTTGTATTACCCCCTTCTGTAATTGTCACTGAGTCTGATTATTATTTTGGGGTGTACTACTTTGGGCATTATGGTTAATATTGGTATTTTTGAACCAACAATTTTGTGTTAAGTGACCTGTCCTATTACAATGAGAACAATACCTTGGTCGCCTACAATTCTGAGTTGTGTGGTTGGAATAACCACAATTGGCACAATTTTGTTCCTGCTTATTATTTTGTGTTTTATTATCTCTGGAGCTCTGACTGTGGTTTGGGCTGAACGAATTTGGATTATTATTGTTTGGCTTTCCTCTATGTTGTTGAGGCCTATATTTACTATTCTTGTTTGCTTGGAAAAATTTCCCATTACTATACCTTGGATTATTCCTAGGATCTTTTTTCCTTGTTGTTTATGTTTGAAATTTCTAGCTCTGTCTGGAACACTATCTGTCTTTTCCTGGAAATTATTCCTATTTCTACTAGGGTTTCCATTATTTACAAAACCTGTAAATTCTTTTGCCAGATTCAGTCCCTTTATGCACATTTCCTTTTTCATAAATCTTAAAGCTGCTAGACTATCCTGCTTAGGATCAGGATACTGTTTCTTAAAGACTCGTTTTTCTTCTTCCCCGATAGCGTCATATACTATACCATGAACTATGTAATTCAAAATCTCTTTCATACTGACTAAATCCTTTGTATCACGACTAAAAGCGTCACCATCGCCAATAACTACGCCGGCTCGTTTCAAATCTGTGGTTAAGTTACGGATCGAATTTTCTATGTCTGTATGTAAGTTTGCAATACTATCCCCATCGTACTTCTGGTGTAGGAACCTTCCGAGGTTATACCATTTATCTTGCTGGTAAACCGGCTCACAAAGTTCTAGGCACACCTTCTTAAATTCAGCGAAGGTCGGAATCTCCTGAAACTTAGCGGACGTGAGAGTGCGATGTGCATCTCCCTGTTCGGAACTAACATAGAGTAACGCTTCTTCTATTTTCTTGCGTTCATCGGTAATTCCACTAGCTGAAATTCGACTTTCAGTCTCTGTTATCCACTGAGATACTGTATATGCTTCTAACTTAATTTTGTCAGGATGACCCCTTTCTACATTACCGCAAAAGCATGTAGCCTGTGTTATTACAAGCGGCCTGTGCCATTCTAGAGTACCTAGTTTGTACTTGCAATGGGTTAGGAATGTTATTATGGTTATTAGCATTCAACACTAGTCCGTTGGGCCTAATTTGCTACTGTCGAGTTGGTATTCTGGTTGGACTTTCGCTATGCGATCGTCGTGGAAAATTATTCGTCTGAGTATTTAGTCTCGAGCGTCTGTCAGGAGTTGGACGTAGGCTATAGTGGCTCAGGTCGGGAGTTCTGCTTCTTTGTAACCTAGTAATAATTTCATGAAAATTGCGGTTCATACTAACTGCTTAGACTAGATACAATTTAAAAAATAGATGCATTGTTGTACTTACATTATCTTCATACTGAGTCTGTCTTCCTTATTGCGATACCTAGATAATCTATATAATTTCTCTTATTTCCTAGTGTTCCCTTCCTTCAATCTGGAAAAACATTAACATTAGTATATGCCGTTATTCCTTATTCACACCACTGCACTTTATGAACTGAATGACAATATCTTTATTGTTCTAGATTTATCACAATCAATGAAGGAAGAAAGAAAATTATTTTATCTTACAACTTTACGGCAAAGAAAATATTTTTTTCTTAAAACTACTTGTTATGAACTATTTTATAAAAACATTTTTATTTTATTGCAGTGTGTGAGAATTTTCTATTTTGATTTATTTTCAGACATTAATCTATCAGGATACTTTAAACTTGCCGATCACTTCTGCGTCGCCGTCCGGCTCTTCCTCTGTTTCACTTGTAGCGGCGTCGTCCGTGCGCTGCCGTAGTTCACACCACTGTTGAAGTCCACTGCGCTGCCTTGTCCATGGGAAAAAATTGTAGCGATGTATGGAGAAATAGGCGCTGTCTCACCAATTATGATAGTTTAGCACTCGTAGGTTGATTGAAGAATTCCGCCGTCAATCGCCTAACCATGAAGTTCTCGCTGTGTTGTATTCAATCTTCTTCTATCCGCCTTAATGCGTTTTTGCATTTTTCCTTTATCGAGTTTATGGCTTAGGAATGCAGTGAACCTAGTTCAGTATTCTTCGTAGAAATTCACTGCGTTTCGTCATTTAGTTTTCGTTCGCCTTCTCAGCAGAATCGAAGTGTTGTTTCGTCTACGCTGCTCGGAGTTATTTCATTATTTTTCGTTGCCCTTTTTCTTTTTCTTCATTCTTCGAGTTATTGAACTCGGAATTTCTTCTTTTTAATTGTAGAGTTCGTGCCTGGTTTTCTTGTATGTTTCTGGCGCTTAAGTATCAGCGCTCTTTTATTGGCAGTTTTATATCTTCCACTCTGTTTAATTTTTCCACTGTGTGTGTGTGTGTATGTGTTTTTATATCGGTGTTTTTGCACTTAGAATCCCACCATCGCTGATCACAACTTATGTGACGGGTATGTTTTATTTTTATTTCTCTTCGTTATGTTTGCGTGGCGTACTTACGAGTTCTTATTCTCTCTCTTCTTCTTCTGGTTCTCTTCGTTGTTACGGGTAATGTTTGAAAGGTTATTTGTCATATGGGATAACCTTCCTTTATCACTTGTTACGGTTGAGTTTCTTTTCTCATAGGAACATTGTAGATTATTTAATTCTTTTTAGCTATGTCTCTCAGGAGTTTCTTCTTATTGTCTTCGGCATGGGAAACATCTCAGGATTCTGGGCAAGTTAAACACCACTTACTTATTTCTTATAATTAGATAAAGTACAAATTTCACAATATTGACAACACTATCACACTAAAATGGAACAGAGTGAGAAGGAACACAGCCTCCCCGTATAAGGACTGGTTCTTGACTGACTTTCTCTAAGACTTCAAATGAAGTCTGGACCTAACTGTTTCAATTAGCTCCTCCTTAACTATCCTCTAGGACACATCCTACTTCTTCATGAATGGCTTTCCTTACTTCCGGTGCCACCTCCAGATTAGTCTGATTGGTTTCGTCCCTTGACGGTAACCACCCACTGAAGGAGTCAAAGTTCATATTTTCTGGTGCGGTTTGCATTTTACTGTTTTCAAAAACAAGTGCCAATGTTTTGGTCTGGTTTCGAAACTGCTATTCATGCAGTCTTATGCTGTACACATCTACTCCCTTTTCTACCTTAACTTCTGGTAGATACTTCATCACTCTACTTTCACTATATATATATTCTACCAGTGGTTTTCCTAACTAATTTGTTCCTAGCTATACTCTAGACAGACTTTTGTTGTTTCCTAACATAATCAGTAATTAGTCACACCAATTAGCTCTTCTCCAAAACACAGTCCCCTCACTAAGACACTTAGTCCCCTCCACTAGAAACGCCGGTTACAAAGACACGAGAACATACTCGTAAGCACACACAGTTGTAAAGACAAAGTTAAAGATGAAACATCTTTACCAGATATTAAACAAGCCATCCCTTTGGCTAAAGTAAGTCAACACTTACCCATTACAGCCTGGAGAACCACCACAAACAATTACAAACTTTCGCAGAGCTATCCCAGCAATCTGCCTTTCTCCCACGGACCTCTCTGTAAGTCTCTCCATAGATTTGGCTAAACCAAGTCATTATCAACGGACATAGTTAGTACACACACATATGAACTCACACTGGTTACAACCAGTTTCTAAAGGCACTTGAACAAGACCCCATGAACTGACGAACATTGACCCGCTTAAACAAACATCTTCGTATCACTCCATCCCAGAAATGATTTATCAGCTTTCTCAGGTCAATGCTTCGGACTGTCTCTATGGGTAGTCTGCGCATTCCAAAAAGGTCACAGCACATCACATTGGGTTATTAAATATATTATTAATTATAACCCCCTTCATCTGACAGAGCTCGGCCACCTAAAATTGCTAGCCCCTGCCTAGCAACTGGTCACAAAAGAGCAGCTCATACATATAAGAAAACATTGGCCGTCTCAAAACACAAATAATAATAACTGCGCGTCTCTGGCATCATAAAGTAATGTCTTATCATGCTTCATCTCAAATAACACTAGACGTAGCGATCTGTAGGAAGAAGGAATGCCTCCCTCCCTGTAGAAGACTTCTAACGGCTTCTGTAGAACAAAAAGCTCTGTAGAACTCTGTAGACTCGTAGAAACTCTCGTAATCACCCTGGATAAATGACAGTAACATCTCTGCATGGCTGGTGGATGTCTTGCTAGCTTCGGGGAACGACAATTATGGTGTGTATAAGTATGTCAGTCAAGTCATCGGTCAATCAAAAAAGTAATTAACCCCAGACATACTACTTCTATCAAATAAGGACCTCGAAAATTCAGAAATACTAACTGAACGTCTCCCAATTAAGTCCATTTAACATGACCACTAAATCATAAGTCATTATCACAACTCACAAGGAAAAAAAAAATATCAAGTTCTCCAACTCAATTCTCCAAATTCACACATCAGCGCACACAATTCAGAACTCACAGTACCTCCACGGACTTCTGCACTCACATTTCAAACACGAATGTTATCATAATTAAAAAAGAAAGAAAAAAGGTAATGAGCCCAAGAAAAAAAAAACACGTAACAAGCCCAGACCCAAAAATCAAAAAATGTTCTCTCAAGCTCTGATATTACAGCAACTCACAAAATCAGTAAAAATCTCCAATGTTTCACAGCAAAAACCCCTTTACTGCTCATATAATTAATCACTATGAGAGTTAATGTCAAACAGCCATTTATGTAAATCACAACCCCGATATATTACATCTCCCGTCCAAAAGAAATGCTATTTAAAGCTCAACCCCGATTACATCTCTCATAAGAAAAGGAAGAAAAATAAAAAAAAAAATAATCACAAGTAAACTTCCCCATCACAAAACACATAATATATTTAAAATATACATAACCCTACTTCTTCCCACAAATGCCACATGTATAGTTACGTAATTTTTGACATCGCAACCATTCATCGACCGACCAGGGCCAGAGAGCAACTCTTACGCATGCACTTTCATGAAATGCTATGGTCAACATTTCCAGATATTGCAAAAACTCTGAGCAATCACCACTAGAGAAAGGGAATCAGCACACCAGACTCATCACAGCAGTTTCAGAAAAAAAAATCCTCCTGCGGACACGTGTGCTCGAGCAGCAGCACAAAAAAATGTCTAGTCAGACTCGCAAGTTCGGAAACTCATGATTCTCAAGAAAAAGATTCTATACTGAAATCATGTAAGCACATTCCACTAGATTAACTCCAGGATATGACTAAACTGCTCAAAGATTGTCTCGAAGACGTAACTCTCACATGACACTGCCCAATTATATAAAAAATTATCACCTATTCGAGATAAAAAAAACTACGATAAACTCGTAACGCAGCAATTATATGCCTCTAAAAATAACACACTTGTGAACATAAAAAATGCACAACATCTCCGTAGGATCACAATGTAGTAATGCCACTCGCCTCCAATTAGTCACAAACCAAAAAGAAAGAACCACAGAACTCTGCTCTAGGCTCGAAAAAAAAACTCCTGGAATTCAACTCAAAAAATCATAACCACAAAACAGGTCGCCCGCCAAAGATTAATGCCACCCACATATATATGAATATATAAATCACCATATTAATAATAAAACCACTCCAGTGATAAAAATATTTCCTCCATTTGATTAATAACCACACCACACCATATTCCCTCTTATTTCCCCAATAACCACGTGTTAATAAAAAACCACCACTCCAAGAATAAAAAAATATTCACCTCTGTTTCGGCAAATAAAAAAATACTTACCTTTGTTTCACCAATAACTCATTGTGGAATAAAACAAGTCTCCATAAAATATATCTCCAAGTAGGATAATAAAAAATGAAATCCCATCTCCAAAAAAATATGCACTCAAAGCAACTAGCTGACCTACTCACAAATATAGCCCCATATATCTCCTCAAAAATGTGTCTCCATTTGCAACAAAGATGGCTGCAAAATAATTGAACTAAACATAGCTCTTACCACCATAGGCAAATATCAAAGGGCCAAAAATATATATCTCCAGTATATTATATCTCAAATTATATCTCCAAAATAATATACCTCCAATTCTCCAGAGAATAACTCAATGTTATAGTCAAAAACTATAAACTCTCTCCTTAGCATAACTGCTGAAAAAGGGCAAAAACTCAGCAAATAAAATTGTCTAGGAAATTCTAGAAAAAATTCTAGGAAATTCTAGAAAAAATCACCAATGTGCCACAACTCCTTTTAACAAAACTCCAAATTCAGTGTCTAAGCGAAGACTTCTCCATATGCACTACGAGATAAGCCACTAGAAACTTAGCCAAGTTTCCTATCTTTGGCAAAACTGTCACAAATACAACAAAAGTATTGTGCAAGAAACTCACAGTTTCTGGAACATAAATATCCAGAAAAAAAATGTAGTGCCATTATGTATGCATTCAAAAAAAATGCAAAAATTCTCCCATAAATCTCTCTGCAGCATCAAACAGCTGAAAACTTAAACACATCACATTCCTGAACAAGGACTCTAAGTCACGAACTGTGATATTAAAAAATATTCACACAAACTGGAGAGAAAAAATAAATTCAAATTCACTCATGATATAAAAACTTGTGTCAGCGATGGCTAACTTCCAAAAAAGGAGAAAAGAAAAATAAACGTCACTTTTAACTATCCCCATGACTCACGTAGATGTCAAGCAATTATTTGCTGAACTCATAAAAAAAGAAAAAACAAAAATGTGTTGTTAGTTCCTCCCAAATTGAAAAAAAACAACACCACCCTTGATAGCATTACAGCACCTACGTATTTGTATATAAAAAAAATCAGTATCAGAAGTATCATTATCAGCAGTATCACCAAAATTGCTATCATCAAAATCACTAGTATTAGTATAAAAAAAAACATTACTAATGTTAATTCTTGTCCATTCGCCAAAAATTCAGCACAAAACTCACCAGAATTCAGCAAAATTCAGCACAATTCAGCACAATTCACCAAGATTCAGCCAGAGTCATCACTCATGAACGACTGAATATTCTCTAAAGTCGTAAAAACTCAACAAATAATTAACCACAAAACTTCTCCCATACTTCATTGTAATAATTCTCCATAATATAATTATCTGTAATAATTATAAAATAATCTCCCATGAAATATCTCAAATCTCTCGTAAAATGTCTCAAGTAATGATAATTCTACTTAAGTAACCCTCCCGTAAAATATCTCAAGTAACAATCATAATAAGAATTCCCCAAAACTCAATACCATTTCCCCAGTATACACCACCATTGCCACACCCCATGATACCAACCAACACCAATCAACACCAATCAACACCACTCACCGGTATCATCAGATACAACAACAGATACAACACCACTCATCGGCATTGACCATCACTCAGCACCATTTTAAAGTAATCTCTCCAACACAAAAAAAATAATAATAATCTCTGTGTCCCCATCATATTTGTGCCTTCCAAAGCATAAGGAAAACTTACACACATCCAATGCATTTCATTTCCTTTTCTCTTCATTAAAGAGAAATAAAATCTCTTTTCTAAAAAAAAAGACCCTACGGGCATCTCACATCATCAACTAATCATCAGCTGATGTCCTGGCATTGGAAATTCATTGTCAAGGGCAAATTCGTCCCCCAACACCCCGACAAAGAAAAAAAAAAAAAGGAGTTCACCCCCAACTGAGAAAAAAAAAGTTTCACCCTCCACTGAGCGACAGACCACCCCCCTGAACAGCGTCTGAGTACTCCCCGAGGTAGACCAGTAGTACCCTCCCGGTAAGCAATGCCCCCGAGGCAGACCACTACTTGCCTTCCCCTTGCTGCGCTCCTTAATCGGTCAGCAAGAATTGCGCTGACTGTGTATGCATGAACGGCTGCTCTATCTCCAGGAGGCAAAAACACAGTGTTGTATGTATGAAAACTATTCATACACCAAAGAAAGACAAATGTGTCTCTTCTAAATATGCGCCAATAAAGAAAACACGTCACTTTCTGCTACTATGGGAAAAAAAAAATTTGGTATCCCAAACCAATCCCATTACACAAAATTATTCCCAAAAACCCCCATGACTAAAAAAAGCTCTTTAACACTTACCCCTTCATAGTGAGAAAAAAAAAACTCGGAATTTGCGCAAGACATGCTAACACACACGCGGATTGTCTCAGGAATGCACTCAATACGTCTCAGTTCTAACTGACTGTTCCCAGCTCTCTCGAGTCTCGAGGCATCTCGCTCTGGGCAAAATTGATGACTCTAGTAAAAATCCTTCCCTCCCCATTGCCACAGTGTTAACGGACGGATACTTCTCATTATCTCTCACTTAGTAACTGAAATCTAACAATCTAACAATTTTCCACAATCCCACAAAAGGCTTTGTCGTTCGAAAACCACCGCTAAGCCACCATATCTCTCTTCGGAGGTGTACCCACGGTTTATAAAATATATTAAAACCTCTTACACCGCTGCCACCAAATCTGTTACCCATACCTGATACCTAATACCAGCGAAGGGTATTTAATATTTGGTATGCGTGAAACCCGAAGCGTTAAGGAAAACTGATAACACACTCAATCTCTCTCTCTCTCTCTCTCTCTTTCTCTCTCTCTCTCGAGGCGATCACTGGCATAGCCTCCTCTCTCTCTCTCTCTCGACTCGCAACCTCTCTCTCTCTCTCCATTCTAACAGGTTATCAAATGAGAGTCATGCATTACAAAAATGGACATTTATTGGAAGCAAAGCATTACTTGAATAACTCAGATTCTTACAGGATAACTAAATGGAATGATAACTCAAAGTTCAGATCACACAGATAACCCCCCAGTATTTTAATAGTCTTAATCTGTAATTAGTCACACCAATTAGCTCTTCTCCAAAACACAGTCCCCTCACTAAGACACTTAGTCCCCTCCACTAGAAACGCCTGTTACAAAGACACGAGAACATACTCGTAAGCACACACAGTTGTAAAGACAAAATCAAAGATTAAACATCTTTACCAGATATTAAACAAGCCATCCCTTTGGCTAAAGTAAGTCAACACTTACCCATTACAGCCTGGAGAACCACCACAAACAATTACAAACTTTCGCAGAGCTATCCCAGCATTCTGCCTTTCTCCCACGGACCTCTCTGTAAGTCTCTCCATAGATTTGGCTAAACAAAGTCATTATCAACGGACATAGTTAGTACACGCACATATGAACTCACACAGAACTGGTCACAACCAGTTTCTAAAGGCACTTGAACAAGACCCCATGAACTGACGAACATTGACCCCTTTTAAACAAACATCTTCGTATCACTCCATCCCAGAAATGATTTATCAGCTTTCTCAGGTCAATGCTTCGGACTGTCTCTATGGGTAGTCTGCGCATTCCAAAAAGGTCACAGCACATCACATTGGCATATTAAATATATTATTAATTATAACCCCCTTCATCTGACACACACACACACACACACACACACACACACACATATATATATATATATATATATATATATATATATATATAAATATATGTACATATATATATATATATCATATATATATATATATATATATATATATATATATATACATATATATATATATATATATATATATATATATATATATATATATATATATATATATATATATATATATATAAAGAAAAAGCAAATATGTCGGTGAATTGTTAGACCTTAGCTTTCTTCGCTACCTTCAATAGCCCACACATCCGTGGGTTTTCTCACTTCCCTCAACTTGACTTTTACCATAGTCTTTGAACCTGGCATTAACACAACATCCTCTGATAAAACACCTTTATATTTGTGTTTAGTATTTCCCCATTCCACAATTCCATAAACATCACCACCCTTGGTTCTCATTACATCCACCCCATTGTTAGTATCAGAAATAACATCAATATTAGTATCAGTATGGGGTTTTGGGGCTGAATTTTTACGTTTTTTTGGGTGGTGCATATTTTGGGGTTGAGTTTATTTTGTGGCTATAATCTTTGGCGGCGGTTTTTCTTGTGGTTATATTTTTTTGGGAATTGATTTGAGGTTTTACGAGCCAAGAGGGGGTTATTGGGGTTTTATGGGTTTCGGTGAAGAGGTTGTATTTTATTTCACCAGTGGTTATATTTGGTGCTATATAATGGGTGGATTGTGGTATATAATGGGCGGTTTTCTGTGGTTTATATCCCGACGAGGTAGTTATGTGGTTTTATATACTTGTGGTAGTTTCATGGGTGAGTTATGTTTTCGAGGACAATTTACGGTACCTTTGGTGATATCCTAAGGATAATTTTGTGAAATGTGGTTATATAGTGTTAGTATAGAATTTTTGGGGCTATTTGGAGAATAATGATTTCTGAGGTTGCAAGTCTGACTAGACAAATCTAAAGGGCAATTCGAGCACATGAGGTTTTCACAGGTGGATTTTTGCTTATAATGCTGTGATGAGTACGGTTGCTGATTTTTTCCTTTCAGAGTTGAATACTCGGAGATTTGCACTGTTTTCAGAGGTGTTGATTATGACATTCCATGGAGATGTATGTAAAGGGTCGATTCCGGTCGATGAGATACGTTACAGTAGCAAATTCCGTAATGATACATACTGCATTTATGGGGGAAAGCGTTGGGTTATATATATGTTCTTTTCTCTCTGTGTACGTTTTGTAATGGGGAAAGTTCAATTATTATTACTATTATTATCATTTTTTTCTTATCCTACGAGAGATGTTCGTAATCGGGGTTAAGCTTTACATATCATTTCTGTTTTGGACAGGAGGTATTATTTATCGGGGTATATGAGTTAGATAGAAGGGGTGTTCGGCATTACATTTCATTGAGGTTAATTATATAGACAGTACAAGGGTTTTGCCGTTAAACATTATGTTTTTTTTTTGTAAGTACGTTTGTCAGTATAAAGGATTACTTTTTGTGGAGGATTCAGTGGGTAAAAATCATATTTTGTTTAGTGAGGAATTTTTAATAATTGACTAGGAGATTAATGACGATTTGTGTGGTAAAGCAAGACTTTAGTTATTCTATGATTCAAATGGTAGACTTCAAATACGGACACACAATGACTTTAGAGAATTCCCAACTTCATGAGATGGTGACGTCGGAAACGACTTAGTTCTACAGTACCAGAGGTCGAGTCTACACACAAGTGGCGATGCTATAGATTGCCTTTGCAATGGATGAGATGTCGTCGATGGATCGTCTCAGGATATGTTCTGGGATAAATCAGGAGTCTACAGTCTTCTATGAGGCGGGTACGAAACGCACTTACATGGAAGTCACAGGATATTTCCTGGACAATTTGTTGGTAGCCATGTTTCCTTCGGTAGAAGACGTTGAATCTACAGTTTGGCGATGAGGGGGTGTTGGATACACTTGCGAGGGTCGCAGACGCTGAATAATGGAGCGAGCTGAATTGTTTCGAGATGGTTCACGTGCTTAGCCGTCGTGTCTACAACTCTTCGACGAAAGTGTTCATGAAACACTTACATGGAAACCATGAGACAGTTCGAGTTTTGCTTACAGTGGAGACTGTTACAATCCCACCATTGGAGGAGAGTGATGATTATGAGTTTTTCTTCAACGAACGTTACACAATTCCAGTGATTGCCATTATGCTAAGCGTCATACTGATCACAATTTGTGCATTAGGAGTTCTTAAACTTGTGTGCATCCGGCGAGGCACAAGGGTTCCAGCAACGGAGGTAGCCCTAAATCATGTGGCAAATTAAAAACATTATTCATTAGTTGCTGATGGGGTGTGTGACAGGAGTGCACAAAGGACATTGGTGGCCAAGCTATATTAAAAGAAAAAGCAAATATGTCGGTGAATTGTTAGACCTCAGCTTTCTTCGCTTAGAGACAAGAGAGGGCCTAGCAACAAGCACTGGATTTCTCAAAGACTGTTGAAATGAAAGAACTGTTTGAATTGATGATTTCACAATATAAGGCCGGTGACCTTACAGCCTGGGTGAGGCTCCCGGTTGCTATGTCATTTTTAAGGTGTGTCCGGATGTGTGTATGTGTTTGTGTGTGTAATGATGGGTCCAACCACCCGAGACCAGAGAGAAAAGGTGATACTCTCCTTGGATAGTGATAAGACAAAGGACGATTTTGGAGGTCTCGAGATCAGGAAAGACCATCGTAAAAGGTATGGCACATTTAAAAGGACCTGGAAAAGTTGCCTCTGAAAAGAGAGAAGTATAATGTGTATACATTTATTTACGTGTTGGGGAATATAATAGATATATCTCTTTGTTTCAGATGGGTTCATGGCATTATACAAGAGAATGGGATTCTCTAAATGACTCAACTATTCAAATGTAGAAACTAATAGTTTGTGAGTTTTAGGGGTGATTACTTAGTCTAATTCAGGAGAGTAGAACGACAGTTTACAATCTTTTTTTTTATGGGTCAGACTTAGTTCTTAATATTATGTCATTTAATCACTGTGTTCCATATCATGTTCAGCTAGTTTTTTTTTTTTGGGGAAATAAAAAAGTTACTTTAAATTTTTTTGTATCTCCGAGGGTTCGTTAGCCTAGCTTATATCTTAGTTTGATACCGTTTGGAGAAAGAGCCAGCTACCAAAGGTAAGAAGGTTATCGCTTGTTTTTATTTTTTATTTTAACCAGTGCTGAATGGTTGAATATGCTTGGCAATATATATATATATATATATATATATATATATCATATATATAACATATACATATATATATATATATGATACATATATATATATATATATATATATATACATATATATATATTATATATATATATATATATATATATATATATATATATATATATATATATATATATATATATATATATATGTATATATATATATATATATATATATATATATATATCTATATATATATATATATATATATATATATATATGTATATATGTATATATATATATATATATATATATATATATATAAAATATATATATAGTAGGTATATATAAGTATATATATGAATATGTATTTATGTATACATATCTATATATATGTATATACAACTTTGATATACATACATATATAACAGATATTAGGACCGCATTATGCAACTTATGCCGTTTAACATGTTTGTGCTCCCACAACCCTTTCTGAACTTCACACACACACACACACACACACACACACACACACACACACACACACATACACACTTTCTTCTCTTTCTCCTTCATTCCGCACTTTCACATTTTCCCATTCTGAAACCTTTAACGTTATATTATAAAAGTGCAGAGGCAATGTCTCGCAGCCAGATCTTCATTCCTCTTCTGAAAGAACTCGCATTCCCTTTCAGACGAAAACGAACCTTATTTCAAGAGCAAAAGCGATCATTTGCAAATGCCTCGATTTCCACAATCAACTTGGAATGAACGTAAATGGGACTCTCGTAATCCGATGCTTTATTTAAAAGCACTGCTTATGTGTTGTACTTCCTCGGGCGTTTTCAAAATGTCAAGTTAATTTTTTGCCTTTTCATATACCCTTTCCAGCAATATCTCAAGGCCTCTCGACATCCATAATAGTCTCTATTTTGACTGAGTAATGCTGAGAATCTCTTGATAATATATTTACACCTAAGCATGTTATTGCCACATTCCATAATCGTATGAACCCTTTCCTACACCTGAGACTTTCGTTACAATTTGTTTTTATGTAGCTTTGACACATGACTATTTTTGATCGATTTTCACCTATGTTAATTTCATTTATATCCTTTTACATTCATTCATCTGGATTACAATGATATTCTATTTTTAAAACGTACTTTAGCAATGCTTTAACACAGTAATGAAATAATATACCTCCAGTCAATCTTATTATCATCAGATACGTCTTCCTACTCGAAAATACGATATTTTTTTCATGTGTTATCTCAGATAATATGAAAACATATAATCTACATAGAAAAATACCGTTCTTGCATTATCATTTTGATAAATACATATATTTCGCGACTGGTAATTTGGACAAAGTCACTTGCAGTGATCTGGGATTTTACAAGTATTGCACCCAAATGGAATTATTGTATATTATTACCGTGGAAATATACGGATGTAGTATGAGAATTTTTACCTAGGGCAAATCATAAAGCTCGATGGATTAAAGATTATTCTATAAATTACCTAAAATCAAATTCTATCAAGAAAATTACTCTGAGAATGTCACTGTATCTTCAGTTATGATGCAAGTCATTTTTTCTGTGCTGATGATGCTTTGAAATTAGAACCCCAAAAAAGTTCGGGCGAAGGTGTCATGCTACCATAAAACAATTCACATTTTTTTTAACAATTTATTTGTATTTTGTCTGCTTGTTTTATTTTATTCATCAATTTTTCTTTTCTTTTTTTAATCATTGATCGATCTCTTCTTTCTGTAATTCCTGTTATCTTTTGTTACTTCTTCCAGATGAACATCATGTTCTTTGGAGGCTTGTAATTCAAAACAATCGCCCTTACAATAGGCGTTTATATTTCTAGAATTAATAATAAGAATAATAAATAATAATAATAATCAAAAATAATAATAATAATAATATCAGGTTAATCTCATCAGGAGGGATCTTCCAGGGCGACTCACTGTCCCCACTACTCTTCGTAGTAGCCATGATTCCCATGACAAAAGTACTACAGAAGATGGATGCCGGGTACCAACTCAAGAAAAGAGGCAACAAAATCAACCATCTGATGTTCATGGACGACATCAAGCTGTATGGTAAGAGCATCAAGGAAATAGATACCCTAATCCAGACTGTAAGGATTGTATCTGGGGACATCAGGATGGAGTTTGGAATAGAAAAATGCGCCTTAGTCAACATACAAAAAGGCAAAGTAACGAGAACTGAAGGATAAAAAGCTACCAGATGGGAGCAACATCAAACACATAGATGAGACAGGATACAAATACCTGGGAATAATGGAAGGAGGAGATATAAAACACCAAGAGATGAAGGACACGATCAGGAAAGAATATATGCAGAGACTCAAGGCGATACTCAAGTCAAAACTCAACGCACCGGAAATATGATAAAAGCCATAAACACATGGGCAGTGCCAGTAATCAGATACAGCGCAGGAATAGTGGAATGGACGAAGGCAGAACTCCGCAGCATAGATCAGAAAACCAGGAAACAAATGACAATACACAAAGCACTACACCCAAGAGCAAATACGGACAGACTATACATAACACGAAAGGAAGGAGGGAGAGGACTACTAAGTATAGAGGACTGCGTTAACATCGAAAACAGAGCACTGGGGCAATATCTGAAAACCAGTGAAGACGAGTGGCTAAAGAGTGCATGGGAAGAAGGGCTAATAAAAGTAGACGAAGACCCAGAAATATACAGAGACAGGAGAAAGACAGAAAGAACAGAGGAATGGCACAACAAACCAATGCACGGACAATACATGAGACAGACTAAAGAACTAGCCAGCGATGACAATTGGCAATGGCTACAAAGGGAGAGCTAAAGAAGGAAACTGAAGGAATGATAACAGAACGGCATCAAGATCAGGCCCTAAGAACCAGATATGTCAAAGTATGATAGACGGAAATAACATCTCCCTATATGTAGGAAGTGCAATACGAAAAATGAAACCATAAACCACATAGCAAGTGAATGCCCGGCACTTGCACAGAACCAGTACAAAAAGAGGCATGATTCAGTGGCAAAAGCCCTCCACTGGAGCCTGTGCAAGAAAACATCAGCTACCTTGCAGTAATAAGTGGTACGAGCACCAACCTGAAGGAGTGATAGAAAACGATCAGGCAAAGATCTTGGGACTATGGTATCAGAACGGATAGGGTGATACGTGCAAACAGACCAGACGTGACGTTGATTGACAAAGTCAAGAAGAAAGTATCACTCATTGATGTCGCAATACCATGGGACACCAGAGTTGAAGAGAAAGAGAGGGAAAAAATGGATAAGTATCAAGATCTGAAAATAGAAATAAGAAGGATATGGGATATGCCAGTGGAAATCGTACCCATAATCATAGGAGCACTAGGCACGATCCCAAGATCCTTGAAAAGGAATCTGGAAAAACTAGAGGATGAAGTAGCTCCGGGCCTCATGCAGAAGAGTGTGATCCTAGAAACGGCACACATAGTAAGAAAAGTGATGGACTCCTAAGGAGGCAGGATGCAACCCGGAACCCCACACTATAAATACCACCCAGTCGAATTGGAGGACTGTGATAGAGCAAAAAAAAAAAAAAAAAAAAAAAAAAAAAAAACAAAAAAAAAAAAAAAAAAAAATAATAATAATAATAATAATAATAATAATAATAATAATAATAATAATAATAATAATAATAATAATAATCTTTTATACCTATTCGAACATCAAAACGACAAAGCAGATGCGATATTGATAAACGCCATACACACATATATTCATTATCTACTCTCGCAAATCAACTGGAAAGCGTCCATCATATTTGTCTAGATTTATATTCCTGAAAAAAGAGATTTATATTCATGAAATAATTCTGAACAAATATAAAGCTGCTACATCGCTTTAACTTTATATATAATAAAGAAAACAGTGCAAGGTCAGATATATACGACTAAATTTCCGATGAAAAGTTACAGGTGCGTCAAAATGGGAGGCAGGCTATTTGATCACTGCCCCAGGTGAATAATGAGTTCCGCTCTTCCCTGTTCCAAACGCGATCAGAAATTCCTGATTAAGCAAATGCCTTTTTATTTTTTTTTTCAAACAACTGTAATCATGAACTGTTCCGTCGCATATACGGTCGCGTGGTAAGCAGGTCTGTTTGCGATATTTCCAATTGACGGAGAGCAATTAAACGAATCAATTGTTAAGTATCGGACAAAATCGATTTCAGTTGTATTCCTGCGGCAGACATTGCGATTCCATTGCGCTCTCGACGGGAGGTATAGTTATTCCACACTGTCATATTACTTCTTCTCTCTCTCTCTCTCTCTATTGAGTGATGGGGTTGTACTATTTCACCGTCTTCTGAAAAAAAAAATTTTTTTTTGCGTGCTTTCAGTATGTGTTCGTTACCTAGCTATATATATATATATATATATATATATATATATATATATATATATATATATATATATATATATATATATATATATATATATATATATATATATATATATATATATATATATACATACATATATATATATATATATATATATATAATATATATATATATATATGTGTGTGTGTGTGTGTGTGTGTATGTATGATATGTATGTATATATATGCGTGTATATATATATAATATACAAATGTATGTATATATTTAATAAACTTGTGTATGTATACGTGTATATATACATATGTACATATATCATGAATCTGTGTTTGTTTGTTTGTTTACATTTACTCTTCCTGTTTTATATTTCAAAAGAAACTCTTCCGCCTCACTTGCACTCTTTCTCCGCCATATCCCTGGCGTCCCCTCAGACCTCCATGAGGGGGGGGGGCAGTGTTTTATCTACTGCCGTTTTGGATGATCCCCTAATATAGTTTGAAACCCTCCAAAGCCTTCCTTAATTGACAGTTGGAACTTTTCATCCATACGGCCAATAGCGGGGGATATGGACAAGGGGGGTGGGTTGCTGGGTGGGGGAGTGTTACTAGTAAATTTCGGTTTAAACGCTGTCGTCTTTGTACGCGTATGTTTCCCGTTTTTCTTCTCCGTATTTTCTGGTCCGATGATTATTAGGAAAACGCAGCTATTTAGCCGAGTCTGGAAGCTCGTTCATAAGCAGTGGAATATTATCAATAGACAATATTGCTTGTGCATATACTTCTTGAAAAGTTGTCGTTAATCTTTCCAACATTATTATTATTATTATTATTATTATTATTATTATTATTATTATTATTATTATTATTATTATTATTATTATTATTATTATCTCATAATCACTCGAGTCCACCAAAACTAGTGGAAAAAAACTCCAACCTTGATGTAAGTGGAAAGTATGTAATAATAAACTATATATTTAAACTTCATTAAATCGTCGTGTATTATGATCTTCGGAAAAAATAGTTTAGATAAGCCTAGAGAGAGAGAGAGAGAGAGAGAGAGAGAGAGAGAGAGAGAGAGAGAGAGAGAGAGAGAGATTGGTTAGACTAACAACCACCTATACAAGATTCTCAATTATTTTTTTCATTAATTAGTTCTTCAAACGGTTCTTCAAAATATTTTGTATTGTATTAATTCGTTCCTCCAAAAAAAACGTGCAGTAATAATTCGCACACGACACTCAGCTTGCAGCCAAGATCACGTAACCTTAACCTAACCTGATGTAACCTGACGTAACAGGTATATATGAATTTAATTTGGATGGAAAATGAATCCTTACTAAATTTTCCGGTCTTAAGAAAAACCTAAAAATACCCCTAAAATAGTTAATTGTCACGCCAAATGGTGAAAATTCTGCGTAAATTAAAAGTGACTGAAAATTATTTTGAATTAAATATGAACATGAGAAAATTATGAAATCGGATAAAACTTGTATTGTACAAAGCATCGTTTCGAAATTCCTCATTCATATATATATATATATCGAACTACAAATGTCCTTTAATATCTAATTCGCTCTACCTCGGAATTAATATATTTATTAAGCGATAATAGAATTGGCGATCGACAGACGCGAACCATCGACCTCTCAATTCTAGGACTGGCTTTGGGGCTTCACTGCCAGTCCTAGAATTGAGAGGTCGATGGTTCGCGTCTGTCGATCGCCAATTCTATTATCGCTTAATAAATTCCCCCTTGGTTAAACATATATGAAAATATATTAATTCCGAGGTAGAGTGAATTAGATATTAAAGGACATTTGTAGTTCGATATATGCATATGAATCACGGTCATGTGATAGACTTTTATATATATATATATATATATATATATATATATATATATATATATATATATACACATATATATATATACATACCTATATATGTATATATATATATATATATATATATAAATAGATAGGTAGAAAGATAGATAGATAGATAGATACACACGCACTTTATGTATATACGCACACCTCAAAAAGAAAATTGAGTTTTACCCTTTCTAAATCTCCCTATGGACTGAAACTTTCTCTTCTCTCCTGTCCAAGGTTGCAGTAGACACGAGTAATGTGAAATACTAAAATCTCCCAGTGTAAGAAAGAGTTCCTGGAAAAGCTCTTCGTCAACCACAAATGTGGGAGGAGATCTCCCTCTCATTTTACGTTCCGAAGGAAAATAATTTCAGGCTACAAGAATATCTTTCCGGGATTTGAGAGAGAGAGAGAGAGAGAGAGAGAGAGAGAGAGAGAGAGAGAGAGAGAGAGAGAGAGAGAGAGAGACGGGAGCGGGTGTAAAGGTTTTTTTCCACTGTTACCCAAAGTAAATCATATTCCTTTATAAGAAACCGTTTATCATAAGATATCAGATGAAATTGGCCCTCGACAGATAATTCTGATAGGCGTAATACATGTAATTTGTTTGTAATCTACTTTTTACATAGATGATAACATTTACGTAGAACTTCGATCTCCCTCCCCGCTACTAATGAGAGCAGATTATTTTATCTTTCTATTTCATGTATATACATCGGTACAGAAAATAATCAATGCAGTTTACTGATCTTTAAATCTCTCATAGCCTGCTTATAAAGTCTGCGTTACATATGTAAAATATCTTCATTATATATATATATATATATATATATATATATATATATATATATATATATATATATATATATATATATATATATATATATATATATAAACTTATCACGTATACAATAGTTCTGTCCAATGGCACAATTACCAGAAGGACCTCATTCAAACTGGATGGTATCGAGCGGAGATATTTATTCAAAAAAAATTACTAGCTTTAAATGACATCCAGTCCTCATTATCAAGCATCCAAGAAATGACTCCGCTAGATACCATCCACTTTGTATGAGATCCTTCTGGTAGTATAGTATTATATATATATATATATATATATATATATATCATATATATATATATATATATATATATATATATATATATATATATATTATATATATATATATATATATATATATATATATATATATATAGATATGCTCTCTTTTCCGTTATGATAGCATCATGATACTGCAGTATTCCGTTCCCGATACACAGATTCCCACCTGACTTCATAGGAAATGGAAGGTATAATATCCTCGTTTTTCGATATATCTTTTGTGAAAGAATCCACCTCCACATGTAGGCCATTTCCTCTGATTGCGTCTGACGTATTGGAATGATCTGATGTCTCAAGGTAGTCAAATTCATCCGTTGGAATCTATTGCTTTCCCTCTTCTATCCTTCAAGTTCTTTGTTCGTTTTTTTTGTCTATTCCAATTTCCCCAATATGTCTCCCTCCCCTTCCGTGCCTTTAATTAGTTACCCTCTCTCACTGATTTCATTCACGTGTTTCTGCTGCATTCTGGTCTCTTAGAATGAATGCGATGGTGGCATGATTACAACCGTATTTCATTTTATTAAGCTCTTACCTTTAAAAAAAAGGATAATTAACAATATTTCATCACTGGGCAATTCATTTCCGCATCCCCACCAAACTTTTAATAGGATAAATATGATATACATTGCTCTTTGTATCTCTTGGTTATTCGTTGAATTAAAGGGTAAAGGAATACCCGGTTTCTCTTGCAAATGTAGAAATTACTCACGCAAAGAGCGTTAAAATACATTATTACTGAGCCTTGAAGAAAGTCTACTTCAGAAACGAAATCTTTCTCCAGTTGTTTCCTTCACAGCTTTTTTCCTTTGTTTTGGGGTCGTCTATATATCATTCTTTCCTCTCTGTCTATCTCTATCTTTTCTCCGCAATGCTAAGCCTTTATTGCAAATTAACTACTTTACCAAAGCAGTGATTCCTGGTTGTCGTAGGTATACATTCAAGTTTGTTTTTAAATTTATGCATTTCTACTATCTGCGACCAATATGATTTCCAATGTCGAATAAATTAAGTGAATAGAGCAAAAGGTCACAGATTTATAATATTTTCTGATAGGGGAGTTATGTTGTCCCCTAGTGATAAATTCATCTAAACAACAAAAAGTAAATAGATTATTAGGATCACGATGTATGAGTCCAGTTGCCTATATTAGCTGACAATTGACAATAGAATTAAAAGGATAATATATTCTAGAGTTTTTAATTAGGATGCTGGACGTTTTGGACCCCGTGCAAAACCAAGATGGAAGGACAGGAGTGGCTCTAACATCAATAGGAATTAGATGAAGATCTCATCTTCAATTCTCGTAAAAAATCAATGAAAAAATAAAGATTTAAAAATACATATTAAAGGGACGATATAAAGATCTCCTCCAGTCTCTTTCTAATATCTGTTTTAAAAAATATGCAGAAAAAGAATTAATTTCAAATGCAATTTATTAGATAATTCCTTTTGCCTATAACAAGCCTACGAGCTCATAGTCTGAAGAGCATTTCTCTTCCTAAATAATAAAGAGTAAATGAATGTAAAAAAAAAGTGGTGAGTGACAATGTTATAACAGACTAGTGGTAAAACTTTACGTGAAAAATAAAGTAATTATCATCCGTGCTAAATTACTAAACTTAACAATACTCTTGTCATAAATCTATTATTTTTCTATATTCCTCATACAGCGTTCAAAGATTAAATTGGAATCGAAAATTATAACATCGGAGAGTTTTTGTAGTAACTTTTACTCATTATTTCATGTGGTAATAACCATGAAACATAAGCATTACTCTGCGAAAATCGCTCTCTCCGGAAATAACATAGACATAAATGTCAAATAACTATTGTTCTCCCCAGTTTAATATAGACAAATTCAAACGGGTTTTTAATATTTCACCGATGACGTATTCAGCGCTCATTTATAATTGACATTTTAATCGTGAAATACCTGTGATGGGTAACATGTTCAAATTGATTCCTAACCATCGGTTATTGGTTAATAACAGTACTTTAAAGCATAATGTTTGGTGCTTCGTTATGGTTTTTTGAAGACTTTTTGTCAATTAGATTTTTTGTAATATTTGCTTCTCAGTGGATTACCGAAGCTTTTGAAAAATGAGAAAATATAATTTTATTTTTTAAATAATGGCTCCATATAAGCTTCGTCATTTTGTTTGTGAGGACTTAAGCTAATTCTAAGCAGTAAATAAGGAGAGATAGAATGGCATATGGATGAATATTAGCATTCATCTCACTATGGACGTCAACTTGATTCGATGCATTTTCACAGTCAATGTTAAATTCTGTGAGTTTTTCGAGCCATGTTACTTGAATAATTTATATCAACCTTCCCATATTTATTTGGTGCTATTATTGGAACTACCCAAATCTATTTCGTAATATTGGAACGTCCTTCGAAAATTCACCAATAAAAAATGACCCTTACAGAAGAATTATTAGCTTTATTATTTTTAATTTACTAAGAATTATTTTAAGAATATAAACTGAATATATCCAGCGATAGTTTTAGCAATAAAATACATTCATTCGCTCCGTAAATCTGTATGCGAAAAGATTCACAATATATTTTAGAAAAATGTACAATCATAGAAACGTATGATTTTTACAATCAGATAGCCGATTTGACATTGCAAACGTACTGCGAATTATAAATATTTCCAGTCGTATCTCTCTCTCTCTCTCTCTCTCTCTCTCTCTCTCTCTCTCTCGACTTAAACTCACACTAAAAAATTTCCAGTGAGGTGAAAACATGGATTAGATTTTCATGAGTTCCAAAAGATGATTAGCGGGTAAAGTAGATCAACAACATTCTATGATGAAATAATAATGATGACGATGATGATGATGATGAAGGTGACAAAAACGAAAAGTTTTATTTGTACGTTTCCACGGAGAGCGCGCGAGATAAAATCAGTGGTTGGGGTCGCGAGGAAAACAGCGCAGAAAAGCGATGACCAAAAAAAAAATTTTTTTTGTTTTAAATTCTATTGCTTTCACGTGAAGGTTTCCTGTGTCATCAAAGCTGAACTGGGAAAGGGAAATGTTTGATGAGAACATGAAATTTATATAAAAAGAAGACCCCAAAATGGGAGCAACGGTCTTCGGGCGAAATTGAATGGAGTAGAAAAAAAGAGTGACGATAAATGGAAAGGAAAAAGGTACGTGAATTTCAAAACGTATGGACATGTACACACACACGCACTAGTATAGTGTATATATCTATATATCTATCTATATACTATATATATATATATATATATATATATATATATATATATCACACACACGAACACACACACACACACACACACACACACACATATATATATATATATATATATATATATATATATATATATATATATATATATATTTATATATGTGTGTGTGTGTGTGTGTGTGTGTGTGTATAGTATGATACGATGTCATAGCCCAGAGCATTTGGTTTCAATAATTTCACAGTCCGCGATTATCCGGTAATCCCTTGAATTACATCAATTGCATTTAGTTTCTCTCTTGGCAACTTGAGGAATCTGATGCCATTACCCTCGATGTCGCTAAGCTAGTGATAGGGTCTAGAGTGAAGACCAGGTAGTGTGTTTTAATTATGACTTCATTTCTTCCCTCTGTTTACAAATGCGCGTGAATCATTTGAACCGGTTTACGTTTATAGTATCTAACTAATCTCCCTCTGTTTACAAATGATATTAAATTATTTGACCGGTTCACTTTTATAGTATCTAACTAATCTTGTAGCGACACTCAGTACTTCTTATAGCCCCAAGATTATCTAGATATTTCGACCAAACTTTATCCAGGTGTTTATAATATTCCCAGTAAATTACTATTGAAAACGTTTCCACAATAAATTGCAACGGTCTCCATTTAGCTCAGTTATTGTCCTCAGTTTCTTTATAGATTTCCTCGATATGCATGCAAACTGACATGGCAAGGGACGCATTCGTGTGACTTGCACTTTGCAAGAGAGATAAAGCAAGATTAAAACCATGTTCAATTTGCAGTCGGAAATCTAGGAAATGAAACATTTCGAACCTTACTTTTCATAGACCCAATCCTCAGATTTACAAGGAGAAAGGGGTTGACTTTTATAATCCTAAGCATTCTTTATGAAGGGGAAAGAGTTGGGACTATTTTTGATAAGCTTTTTGATTACGTTTTTTTTTATTTACGTTTCAACCTTTGTTGAAACCGTCGTTGAATCTCCTTTCACAGAGGCTGTTATCTTTATCTTCATTTCCTGTGTTATCACTGAGGCTGGCTTTCTATCTGCCTGACTGTGCCGCTTATAAAAATAATTAATATGATTTCTTTATTTTTATCAATATATTCATGTTCAGACTCTGTCAGTTATATAATAAAGGGTCAACTTTATTTTCGTAAATTAGTCATTATTAGAACCTGTTACATAAATTAACAAAGATATTTATGAATTTTCCCAGAGGACGTCAGTTGTTTTGTTACAAATTAAACAGTCAGCCGTGTTACCTGTGAGCGCATCTGATAAGAAGGGAATTTCTTCATGAAGGTCAGTTATATAGTCTAGCGGTCATTACAGCCCTCTCTCTCTCTCTCTCTCTCTCTCTCTCTCTCTCTCTCTCTCTCTCTCTTACAGCGTGGGGAAGAAATTCTTCGTTGCCTTTCCGATTCGGTCTTTCATACGCATATATATATATATATATATATATATATATATATATATATATATATATATATATATATATATGTATATATATATATATATATATATATATATATATATATATATATATATATATATATACATATAAACACACAATGAAAGTTGTTCGAGAAATGGCAGTGAGGACTTGGTTATTCAGGTAACCTGGAAAGCTCCACAGCAGAGACGAGAGTTAACATTGCAACGACAGTCTGCAAAAGGCCGGGAAAGCCAGTAAGGGAATCTAGATTCCCCGGTGAGAATATTGTAGTTACATTCCCAAATACAAGAAATATTACAAAATAATCGTTTACTATCTTAAAAAAAGCTTAATATATCGAGGAATATTTTGCCGTTATTTTCACCCGATAAAGATATGATTACATGTGATTAATCCTACTGACGCAATATTATGATTAAAGACTAACCAGTATATTTCCCTACAAAATCACAAAGCTATGTTTATTTTTTGTTTGACGGTTTGTGATCTTTCGTAAGGGAAGAAGTATAAGTAAAGTATAAACGAAATACGTCCTTGTGATTTTTGAAAATTCATTTTAAAATCCAAATGAAGTGAGTTTCCATTTAAAAGAAAAAAGAAGTTAATCATTTTCAGGAGAGGTGTTGCATGAACAAATATTTCGTCCTATTTTGATATGAAAATTTAATATTCAGTTATTCAGTTTCAGTCCAGCGGCCTCATCCAATTTTTCGGTTCTGAACATTGATAACTTCACTGAAATCACTGAACATTTGTTAACACTTGGATACGCGCAACGTTGTAAATTGATATTAATCTGTACTAATAAAATACGAGTGGATCTTTCTTGTTTGTCCGCCCCGGGTGAGGGCGGGGTTGAGGTAGGTAGGGGATCTGAAAGGTAGGGAAGACATGACACATCCAACCTCTTCCTGCAAACCTGTTTGTCCGCCCGGGTGAGATTGAGATAGGTAGGGGATCTGAAAGGGGACACATAACGCATCCACCCGCCTCCTGCAAACCTGTATGTCCTCCCCGGGTGTGATCGAGGTACGTAGTGGGTTTGAAAGGTAGGGAATCTGAAAGGTAAGGGAACCATGACTCATCCATCCTCCCACTGCAAACCTGTTTGTCCCCACAGGTGGGATTGAGATAGGTAGATTATCTGAAAGGTAGGGGTGACATGAAAAATTCTACCGCCTCCTACAAACCTGTCTGTTCCCCCCGTGTTGGAGGTGGGGGAGGCAGGGGATAGGAAAGGGTAGGGGTGACAGGAGGGGCAGCGCTGGGTTCCAGCGCAGCAAATCGTGTGCCATCAAGCTTGCAATTTAATAATGTCCTTATTGCTCATAGAAGTGAAGCCTACAAGTTATCAGGAAAATTAACGTTCTTGTAGAAAAGTCATCTATGTTTTTAATTATATTTTTCACGACTTCGTCCTCATGTAATTCCACAGTATAAATATTTGTACAACGCTAAACGACTTAATATTCCTTAATCTTGTCTGACGTTATTAAAAAGAATGTTAACAGTCCGGGCAATGATTAAGCCATTCGAGTATATAGCTATCTTCATTTTCGATATTGGATTTCAGATTACCACTTTATCAACCTGGATTATTACGCTGGATTATCCGATGTCACAAAAACGTCGGAACTCATCAAATATACTTCACTAACAGGTCGAATACAAGGTCAACAACTTACTGGTGCCTCATACGATCATCCAGCATTTGCAACAGTTTGGTACTCCACTCCACATACGGTCGTTGACGTGTTTTCAACCTGTTTGTGATACGTATGTGATCAGTTGCTGTCACGTGTTTATAACATTGTTACTGTAGTGTGGACGCCTATAATCTCATTACATTTTTAATTATGAATGATAACCAGATACAAGTAGATACTATATTAGATTCACATCAACCGTGCATTTGATGTCTAGGCCAGTCCCTTACGACGCTCCTGATTGGCTTTTGATATATATATATATATATATATATTATATATATATATATATATATATATATATATACATATATATATATATATATATATATATATATATATATATATATATATATATATATATATATAAAGGTGATGCCAAGAAGGAAAATGAAAATACGAGAATTACCAAGATCTTTCGGTTTACACATTACTTGTGCCTCAAGTAAAGGGTCGTGTAGACCGAAAGATCTTGGTAATTCTCGTCTTTTCATTTTCCTCCGTGGCATCACCGTTATTATACATAGTATCGCGTTTTAAAAAAAAAATATATTTCGTGATCAAGTTATTCATATAATATATATATATATATATATATATATATAATATATATATATATATATAATCACTGAAATGCCCATTTCTTGAAGCAAAAAGGCATACACTAGCAAAACTGGAAAGCTTTTGATTTTCTGCAGAATCAAAATACTCTCCTTAGTAGTGCTAGAGCAAGTCAATTAAACCAAATCTTGGTAATAAAAGAAGAAAAAAAGTAAATTAATAAACCGAGATATTACTTCATTACTCCGAAATGGTTCAGCTGAGTCGAAAAACGCAGCTAAAAACAAGAAATATAACTAACAGGAAAGGAGTCCATTGCAGCTCTGCAAGGACTTGCGACTTCAAAAGTCTCTCTCCCCCAAGAGACTGCGATCAAAAAGAACGACCTCGCCACAATCAGATTTGAGTAAAAAATCCTTTGATCCTTTTCAGTTTTATTTAAATTGACCCTGAGAGAGATTGAGAGACGAGAGAGAGGAGAGAGAGAGAGAGAGAGAGAGAGAGAGAGAGAGAGAGAGAAGGAGGGTTCTGGATTGAATTTCACTGTATGTAAATAATGCTTCTTTTAAAACCAGGTAAAAGTTAGAGTTTATTTCATGGATGGTGACATCACCTCTAACAAACCTTGAAATTATCAATGAAAAATTTGAACTAAAGAGAGTCAGAACTCTAATTATTTCACTGGTACTGAGTCTTTTTCTCTTCACAACATAAGTGTTATGGAAGTAAGCTTGTGATCTATGATTTTGCCTAGAGTTCCAAGTGCTTTACTTTTCAGTGACTTTAAGAAAGTTATCAATCCGAGAACCCGTATTATATATATATATATATATATATATATATATATATATAATATATATATATATATGTATGTATATATACATATATATATATATATATATATATATATATATATATATATATATATATATATATAGTGATACAAGGCACAGGGAACTACTCCAAGCGACATAATCAGAGGAAGACGGACGAAAACCACACATCACTAGGCTGTCTTTTTTATTATTTTGCCGACGTTTCGTAATTGTTTACAGAATTACATCTTCTGGGCTGCACATAAGAAAAGATAAAAACATAAAAAAGTTAAAAGTATAGTCTAAAAGTTCATTTAAAAATACATTAGAGTAAAAATGAAATCGATAAAAATAAAAACAACCAACCTAGAGGTGAGACAGCAAGGAACTAAATGGAAGGAAACCACCACAGTAAGAACTTATGCTAAATACAATTGACTCGCAGAAGTATGGGTGTTTAATGATGGTACGAGTTGTTTTTATAAACAACGACTCAAGGATTGTTAACTCTTGTGTTTTGGTAGTATGGCCGATTACACTGAAATCTTTGTTGTCAATGTAGGTTTTACATTGTTTTGCATGGTTCCTGATATTGGAGTGCTCTGGGTTTGAGATTCTGCTCCCCGTGCGGAAACTAATTCCCCGATGTGAATCGATGCGCACCTTAAGTAGCCGACTGGTGGATCCCACGTAAATCCCTGAAATACATTTAGGGCAAGTATATTGTAGATGACACCAGAAGACATATAAGGACACAGCTGATCTTTTATCTTAAACAAGGAGCCTATATTAAGAGGACTTTTGGGAATTAATTTGACTGATATGGCTGGGAAATGGTCATGAATAATTTGCGTGAATCTCTTTTGAAAGGTTAGGTCATGGATATATGGAAAGGTTGCATAGAAACTCATAGAAACCTGACGTTCCAACTGTACCAAAAATGAGTTTCTATGCAACCTTTCCATATATCCATGACTAACCTTTCAAAAAGAGATTCACGCAAAATTATTCATTGACCATTTCCCAGCCATATCAGTCAAATTAATTCCCAAAATCCTCTTAATATAGGCTCCTTGTTTAAGATAAAGATCAGCTGTGTCCTTATATGTCTTCTGGTGTCATCTACAAATATACTTGCCCTAAATGTATTTCAGGGATTTACGTGGGATCCACCAGTCGGCTACTTAAGGTGCGCATCGATTTACATCGGGGAATTAGTTTCCGCAAGGGAGCAGAAATCTCAAACCCAGAGCATCCAATATCAGGAACCATGCAAAACAATGTAAAACCTACATTGACAACAAAGATTTCAGTGTAATCGGCCATACTACCAAAACACAAGAGTTAACAATCCTTGAGTCGTTGTTTATAAAACAACTCGTACCATCATTAAACACCCATACTTCTGCGAGTCAATTGTATTTAGCATAAGTTCTTACTATGGTGGTTTCCTTCCATTTAGTTCCTTGTTCTGTCTCACCTCTAGGTTGGTTGTTTTATTTTTATCGATTTCATTTTTACTCTAATGTATTTTAAATGAACTTTTAGACTATACTTTTAACTTTTTTATGTTTTTATCTTTTCTTATGTGCAGCCCAGAAGATGTAATTCTGTAAACAATTACGAAACGTCGGCAAAATAATAAAAAAGACAGCATAGTGATGTGTGGTTTTCGTCCGTCTTCCTCTGATTATATATATATATATATATATATATCTATATATATATATATATATATATATATATATATATATATATATATATAGAGAGAGAGAGAGAGAGAGAGAGAGAGAGAGAGAGAGAGAGATTATAACATTTGTTCGTCCTGCATCACTCATCTCTCCTCCGGAATACATCATATAACAGGATTTTTGAATGGGATCCTCACGAAACAATATGGATTCCTTTCACATCACTTAACGCCAGTGCAAAATGTTTACTGAGGGTTAAATGACTTCTTGAAATCATTGTCTCCAAGCAATGTCCTCCTGAATGCAGATGTAAAGGAAGGAATGGTAAGGTCTTCCTCTTTTCCGTTTTCGTATTAGGTGCAAATTTTAAATCATTTGAATATTTATGTGAAAATAATTTGTTTTTCCTGCATCTGAAATATGAATGTGCTTTTGAACGGGTGAGGTAGATTAATGCTTTTGTATTTGAATGTAAACAAACATATTTGACAATTATGTATAACTGTCTGTACGATCCAGAGGAACATGAATAAACCCAGAATTAAATGGACTCTTCATAATCATATTCTAGAGATTTCCCTGTCATTTGAATGATCATTTGTCCAACTGGTTTATAACAGAATACAATAACATCTCTAAATCTTCCTTTGTAACATTATTTTTTCCTAAAATCTCTCTTAAGTCTAGAATACAATTTACCTGATAATAAACCAAGGAACAATTGACTTCAGTGGAGTCTTAATATTCGTTGCCTCTTTACTCCAGGCAATGAATTTTAATTGTGATTTATAGGTCACAATTTCCCGAGAGATTTTTGATGGCTCATTATGATAGTTTAAACTTTTGCCTCTCCGACGATGAAAGTAATAGCGTTAAAAACTAATTTATTTTTATCGTTATATTTATCATGTTCTTTACCTTATTACGAGATGCTCTCAACATACTTATAGAAAAGTATACACAAAGTTTGATGCTAGATTTTGAAGTCTCTAAACACCACGCAATGTAAATATTGTTCACTTGATGGATTATATACTTGGTGACATTTTTTGTTATTCTTTATTAACTTTTTCCCTATTCCTCCTTCGTTTCTGAAAATTTTTGGTCACATAAAATATTGCTAAACCGATTCACACTGTATCCCTAATAATATAACTAGTATTTCCGCAAAACTTTGAACAAGAGTGGATCTCGTCCTCTAAATATAAGAAATCTAAATTTACATTTAAACTGAGTAAGTTAAATTAGTTTTTGTACATAATCAAAGAATTCCTAAATTGAGCACCCAAAAGCTACACATTACTCTCTCTCTCTCTCTCTCTCTCTCTTCTCTCTCTTCTCTTCTCTCTCTCTCTCTCTCATCTCATTTCTCCATTCAGCTAAAAGAAAGAGCAGCAATCTCATTGGTCTCTCTCTCTCTCTCTCTCTCTCTCTCTCTCTCTCTCTCTCTCTCTCTCTCTCTCTCTCTCTCTTTCAATTTATAAAACTATAATTACGCACTATTCCATTCTGGGGATTAATTAGGATAATTATGAAGTCATTAGAAGGCATAATAAGTTCATTCAAACACAGGCTCTTCATGATTTTGGAAAATTATAAAAATTCCTTGGCTTCTCGTACGTTTTTTTTTTATCAACACCGAAATAATCACCTCGGTCCAATGAACAAGACAAATTCGACTGTGATTTCCACTTCCGTAATGTTGTTCGTATTTCATTTTGCGTAAAAGTAAACGTATGCAAAATGACGGAAACGATTCTTTGGCAAAGGGGAAACTCGGAATCAGTCATTGGCACATTTCGATTCTGTTCAAGGGATTGGAGTCTGTAAAAGAATGCCACGTGCCAGTCGTGTGAATGAATAGTCCGGTCCAAAATCCGTTTTGCTGAATATCTGAAAAGGACTTTCATTACAGAAAAGGCTTCGTTCAGCTGTTGCAGTGTTCGTGGGATCTTCACTGAATGGCGAGAATTATAACCCGTTTTGGAATTCGTTCATGTGACGCATCTCCTTGGTACTGCAAAGCTACCGGAACGCGTCGAAATCTATATATATATATATTTATCATTTCATTTTCATTAAAATGGAATAAATTCAGTCAGGGTTAAATTTATAAGCAACACGACCTAGAGAAACTTTATGTATGTATATATAAATATATATATATATATATATATATATATATATATATATATAGATATATATATATATATATATATATATATATATATATATAAAAAGAGTTCCCTTTGCTGAAATTATGCCTCTTTACGTGTAAGCGTTCTTTTGAAATTGGATCCCAAATTACCATTAAATCGTGGTAGTGACTTTGGGGGTCATAACCGCGACTATACTATTCAGGCATTTCTTATTTCTGTGCCTATGACTAGAGAGTGGGATAGTTTGTTACCTGGCGCAGCAATGAAATTCTCTGATCTTCAAATATTCAAGCGAGTAGCGAATTCCTGAATCTCAGGTTTATCTGTACTATTCTCATATATCCATCAAGTGTTTTCAGCTGAGATTTTAAAAGAAAGAAAGAGATGAGTAATATCACATCCATACAAAACCATCTGGATTTAATAGCTCATTTCACGTAAGGTCACCTCTTTAGTGTGTACAATCTCTTTAAACAGAAAACCTAAAAATACCGTATAAGGTGAAAGGTACAGCCGTGGTATGCTTGGATCAGATGAAAAAATAGATATTTATCTCGTTGGAATAAAATAAATACCAAATATAAAATTCTCTATTTAAATGCAATAACTGTTTAACCAAGAGGGCAAAGAACGCGCAGAAATAATGTTACGTCGACTGAGCAGAAAGTGAGATGTTTGTTGGATCAAAGGAGTTTCCGGGGGGAGAGAGACGTTTGATGGAAAAAATAACAGGGGAGGTCACAAAAAAAAAAAAAAAAAAAAAAGAGGGATACGTAGAGAAGGAAAACGAAACTGAGGGGTGGCAAGAGAAACACAGTTTTCGAAGCAAGGTACAGGACAGATGAGGAATTCCAACGCAGAAGAATTTTTGAGGGAAGGAAAGAGAAACGGGGGAATTCGAGAAATAAATATGAATCCAGAATCAAATATATGAAATTGGTCGATGGCACGGGGACACGTCATGGAAGGAACCGAAGTTCTCACTGATTTTGGGAAGTATGCCACGATGAGAACCAGATGAAGAAGAACGTTCGACTGATCAAACTTTGGTATACAGCGATAAAAGTCAACACAATACTGAAGGCATAATATATCTCTCAAGTATAAAAGGCCGATTAAAACATTGGTTTAAAGCTAAGGGCTATATTTCGGTGGACTAACTTTCACCCTTATTCTAGTACTTGATAATAGGTGGAAGTAAGTCCACCGAAATATAGAAGTCCTTAGCTTTAAACCAGAGTGTTTTAATGGGCTTTTTATAACGCGAGACGTATCCTGTTTTAACAAAAGATGAATTTATTTACACACACAAATAATATATTTATATATATATATATATATTACTTAATACACACACGTATGTACGTATGCATTTACATATGCATATGTATACGTATGTGTGTAACGAAGTTAAACTATTCGCAATCGATTAATAATGAAAAGAGAAACTGATGGACATCATCAAAGTACTAAAAACGAAAAGTAATCAAAAGTGAGTATTTAGTCTCCTTTCTCGATAATGAAGCGTGACTTACAAAAGGGCATTAAAGGTCAGAAGGTCATGGGGCATTTTCCATAAGCATGGTTAATAAGTGTACATTGATGACGTCATCTATGAGTGCTTAAAAGGTTCGTGACATTTTCTATGAAGAGGAATTACTGCATCAGAAAGGTAGTGTGAAAGGATATAGGTACTTATCCCTATAGATATAATTCTATAAGTCATTTCAACTGTTACGGAACTTTTAATAAAGTAGGTCGATTGTATAAGTTCGTTCAAAAGTAGCTATGCAGAATATAATAACAACACAATATTCTATGTTAGATGGTAATGGCTAAATAAGCAACAGCATATGTTATGGTATAAATGGAAATGTTATTTTTATGATTACTATTATCTGACTTCCTTATTATGTTATCTTTGCGTCAGCTACTTTGCACAATAATTCCTCATAGTTTCATTTAATTACAGTTCATCGCACCTTTAATATTGACATAATCTATCGCATTCTATATCACACCTACAGAAGAGAGGCAGTAATGCTATTCAAACGGAGAAAATCATCCTTGAAGAAATCAGTATATTCAATGGAATAAATTTGTCTTTACGTCAGCTACTTTTGGACGATAATTCCTCTTACTTTCATTAAATTACATTTCATCACACATTTAATATTGAAATAATCTATCACATTCTATATCTTACCTCTAGGAGCGAGGCAAAATGCTATTCAAACGGAGAAAATCGTCCATAAAAAACTCAATAAACTCAATATATCCAATGGAATGGAAATTCGAAGGATGAAGGAGATATGAAATATGAGAGCACCTGCCCAACAGCATTTGATCTGTTCCGTGAACGCAATCAGCAAAAATTAAATTAGACGTATCGGCTGCGCTAAACAGGATTTTTTGAAATTCAGCAGTTTCGAATCACATCGCTAAATACTCCGGGTTGAAAAAGAGATACGCCAGTTTGTAAATTCTCTCTCTCTCTCTCTCTCTCTCTCTCTCTCTGACACACTCAAACAGCGAGATAAATACTATAATTTCAGTTACATCTTCGCATCGAGTAGAATCGAAACTTGTTGGTCTCTCTCTCTCTCTCTCTCTCTCTCTCTCTCTCTCTCTCACCCACACGCACACACGCACGCACACACACGCACACACACTTACACACTTCCCGACAAAGTAAGAAAAAAACAAAATTAAATGAAACACCAAGTGTGTTGTTGTTGTAGTTTTTTTTTTTTTTTGTATTCACAAAAACACTGAAAATTGCAGTGGTGACCAAGTGAATATCGTCTAGCAAAGGAAATCAAATCGCTGAAAGAAAAATACTTCGCTCTCAAACACTCGTGAAGTTTTCTATCAGCAAGAGTCGCCAAAGCATTTGACAGATAATTGCTCTGTTTTGCTTTATCTGTTCTACGTTGCAGAAGAATTTTTTTTTTTTTAATTCTCTTGCGTCCTCTGGTCTATTTGAGATAAATGGCCATATTATAATCATTATAATCAGTATGCCCCCATATTTTTTAATTTACCCTGTAAAGTAATCGGACTGAACTGGCCGACATCTAAAAAAAAATACAAGATAATAATTTCTCTAATATTAGCGCTAAAATCACTTTTAACGGACCGCCTAAAGAATTACACGTGGATTTAGTTTTTCTATACCTGGAAATTGGATGAGAAATTAGATGGCGAAATAGCTTAATTCCCATTTTACCGCTCTGTTTATACAAGCGTTCATGTGAGCCGTGATTTTTTATTTCTTTTTTCTGTACTCATTCTGGGAGAAGTGAAAAATTATATTTTGAGTAAGAAAATCATTTCGTAATGTACGACCCATTTATCTTCCTTTCTTCTTGTAAAGGTCTTTATGCGGGAGGATGTTTGAAATGGAAATAGAGTTGAAGTCTGATGTAATCTTGAATGTCATTGGCTGCGTCAGGATACAGCTGATGAGTTTGAGTGAAACCGGCAGAGATAACCAATAATTATCATACATGGGAGATTCATTTTTAACTTTCATTCATACCCGACTGTTGATTCTATATAAATGTTATGGAAGATTGATACTAATCATAAAATTCACTCTTATTGCCGCAAGGCAGGAACAAAAACTATCCAAAAGGAAAATAGCTCTTATGGACTTCCAAGAGGTCCAGTGAAGCAAATCTTAACGAGATGAAAAATCTATTTATCTAATTTAATCTTCACCGAAATAATTCGATCGATTTTGTTACAAACAATCTTCACTTGTTTCACAACATTAGTTTCCAGGCTCTTCAGTGAGAACTCGGTGAGCATCAGATCTCTCCCAGTATTGTTTGTACGACTGAAATTCGTGGAATCAATTTAAAACTACCTTTTTTACAACGGCCTCCTCTTTGGATTTAACTGGTCTGATCCTTTGGGTATGCTATTATTGGTTTATTGGGCTGGAACAAAACGCGTCCAGTTTCGGCAACGGGCAAAGAGTGCAAATCCAAAAAGAGCAGCTTGAATAATAAAACGATTGTCCAGAGATGGCAATCGGCTCTAGACTGCAATGAAAAACCACTGTCCTTTAGTCCAGACATCAGACAGGGACAAAAATGGGAAATAAAGGGAAATGGATAAAAAACTTAAAACCAAAGAATTTCGATGGCGGGGGATATAAAACTCGCCATTGTGAAGCCAGTAATTGTTACACGAAGTTCACCAGTTACCAATCTTTGCATTAGAAAAACGTGGGTGGAAAAACTTCGTATTTAAGGCTAGAGAGAGAGGTTGAGAGAAGATGGCAAAAATTAACCGCAAATGGTGGCAGTCGTTTGATTAAGCTCAATTACGTTATATTATAGTTTCCCCTTAGTAAGTGAAAACATGTTTACAGATGTTTCAGAGTAAATCTGTATTTCGTGAGCTTTGGGTTGCAGAGAAAGAGGGAAAGAGGGAGAGTATTATGGCATTTCCGTTACAAAGGAAGTTTATAAACAAAGTAATCCAACAAAACACAGGGCAGAAAGCGTTCCAGGCACAGAACTAGTGAGGGCATATATGATGATAATATATATATATATATATAATATATAATATAGAGTATATATTAGATATATATATATATATATAATATAGATATGGTATGTATGTATGTGATATATACATACTTATTATGTACATAGAATATGTGGCATGTGTATGTGTATACGTATATACTCCACAAGACTTTCCCATTTCAATCAGAGTGTTCAAAGGAGGAAGTTCCAGGTAATATGGAAAGTTTGAAGGACAATGCCTATTGATTTACTTTTTAACTTGGACCCCAAATACACGCTTTCATAATGTACAGGAAAGACAACTAGATTGTAATGTCTCCCCACTTTACACTTCACAAGGTAAAGTCGTGTTATTGAATCGGCTGAACAAATTAGTGCGTGGCCGAGGTCCAAGATCAGTAATATATAAGCCAGTACAGTAATTAATGCTCCTGAAGTATAGACAATACTCTGTGGTTACCAGATATTCACCCAGGCTCTTTTTTTTATTTACAAAAACGGAAACCACTGAATAATTTACATTTCCACCTAGGTATTTTAACGTCGAACGGAGCCAATCACTGCTACGAAACCCCAACAAGAGGCAGTAGTTTTCCGTGTGTTTAACTGTCGTGACTATGGTATTTCCAAGTGTCTTACATTCGATTTTCATCATTTTAGATCAGTGGTTCTTAACCCTGGGGCGGGGGGCCGCGGGCCACCCCCCATAGGGGGGCGTCAGGAATTTCCACAGGGGAGGGAGGTCGTGAGCCCTAGGGAAAACAAAAATTTCTTAAAAAATTCTCAAAATTCATATTAGGTTATTATTTCTTAACAAGAAGTGAGGAACTCAATATTCAGAAGGTTTATGAAAAAAATTGCACAAAAGTGTCGCCATTAGAACGTTACTTTCCACCTCAGTCTTACTACTCTAGTTAGGCTCGTTGGGGCTTCCCCATGTTTTGTATAATTATTGACCTCCCTTCCCTAATCCCTCGAAACCCCTTCTCGTTCCTCTTGTTTTTCTTTTTTTTCCTTTAAAATCTTGGGAGGTTGGGAATTGTTTACTCACAGATGCCAAGGAAAAACGGGGGGCGTGAAAAACAGGAACCAAACTTTAGAGGGGGACGTGGGTTCTCATAAAAAAAGGTTCAAGAACCACTGCTTAGATGGCTACGACGTGGACTGAAAGATTGTTTGGCTTCAGTATCCCACTGTTCCAAACGTTTAATGAGGTTACTGTGTTTCCTCTCCTCTAATGAGTTCTTTTCCTGGATGGCTTTCTTTTGTCATTTTCATCTGAGACTCAGTTTTATACATTGTTCATTTTTTTTCAATTTAAAAAAAAAATTCCCTGGCCATTTTACTTCAGGTTTACCTATGATTGTTGTATTTTTCCATCACGCATTAATCTTTGGCCTGTTTTAATTTCCTGCAAGTGTCCTTTTCGAACTCATGATTTGACCTTAAAAACCTAAAAATCTCCCAAAGATGTCACCAACCGCACAAGTTCAATTTCATTCCTATTTTCTGTATTATGAACTTGATTGTGTTTATTAATCGACAAAAGATCGACGTTAGTCGAAACCTATTGAAATCTCTAATTGGAACTGAGGGTTCGAAACTTATTGTTGGGTTATAACAGATAAGAGAAAATTCCCCCTCCCTGGTGAAGATTGACGCAATTCCCGTGCAAAGGAAAACAGACCATAAGAAAGTCCTTTCAATTACAAGCCCCCTTCGATACTTTTCACCTACTTGTTTTGAAATACGAATTTCTAACCTCGAACTGCTCGCGAAAAGGTTATTGCTAAAATACTTTCGTAAAACTATGCCTCAACGGGACCTTTTCATTGTCAATTGGAGGAAACCACTTTTTAATCTCCTTTGGTAACGCCTGCCCCCACTTGGACCTGACTTGCATTCAAAGTCAGACCACCTTGAGGTTCGAGATTGTAATTTCGCGAGTACGCTCTTCCTTAATCACAGGTGAGCTTAATTAGGATCATACACCCCTTAATACCCAATAATGATTACGTCGATTGCAAATTTAATGATTTAAGCGGATTGCAAAATTAAGGGGAGGGATGAATGAAAGGAATCATTAGGATCTTTCTGTCTGATTAGTTCATTCAGTTGGAAAAAAGGGCTATTTTCCCTTTATCGCCAGTCATCCAAAAATTACCAGGGTGGATCAGGAATTCCTATTCTCTTTTAACTGAAGCCCAGTATGATTGACATAATCCCAGCCTCTATATGGAGCAATAACGCCTTTGCTTATGTCTTTCTTCTGCCTTCTTCCTCTTGACCAGTCTTTAACCTGGTTAGAAAGTCAATATGGCATCCAAATATGTTGACTATTGAGTTACGGAGTAGTACAGATAAGACTGCAGCTAGGAGAGAACATATTTTTTTAAACTGGAAGGTCGGCAACAAACATAAACGTTCTTTTTTTTGCTGCAGGGGCAGAGGAAGATTTAAAATCTTACGTCAAATAAATAGAAAGAGAGGGAAAAAGACATAATTTGCCCCTGGTACGCACATGATAAACCAAATACATTGCAAGCAGCCATTGCTGGTCTTAGCTAATGGATAATGCTTGATTCACAAGGAAATTTTCGAGTGAAAAGTGAAAAAATATTAAAAAACTTTACTGGGTTTCCCTTCATCTTCGGGTTTAAAACCCGAATTTTTTCCCGGTTTTTGCTTCAAATTTTACTTTTTAAGTGTTTCTCTTCTTTTTTTCTTTTTTTTTTTTTTTAAAGTTAAGCTTTATATTTTAAAAGTTACTTAACTTTAATTTTGATATTTTTTCTTTTTTTTTTATCTTAAAAAATCTTGATCTTTTTTTTAAAATCTTTAGATTCTTAAGATGGGGTTTAAAAGCTTTAAGTATTTTAAAGATTTTAGGTCTTTTTTAAGATATAATTTACACTGTTTTACCGGAGTCATTTGCTTTTACTTCACATACAGTTAAATCCTCCCCCTTTCCCATGGCTCCCAGGGTTGTGTTAATGACAGGCATCAAGCGCTTACCTTAATGGCCGGCCCTGAAAGTGTACTAAGGTGTGCAAAGGGACTTTATAAACGACACTGGGGTAAAGGATGACCCATTTGGCACACGAGGAGCATTGGAGGTCAGGCCATTAAAAGGAGTTCATTGTATTTGCGTAACTGGGAAAAACGTTGCCTTAATTCAGAGACTTCAGCAAAATAATTGTCTTTAGTTAAAAGTTTAAAACGTTAATCCAGAAAAAATAAAAAGCCAATGAAAGAGTTCACCATCAGCTCCCCTCATTTTGGAAAAATAAATAGTAATTTAGAAAATTCACTTAAACTGCGTTACAATAGTAAGTTTTTAAGGATGCTTAGGACGAGGTTTCTACTAGAAATGGTTAAGCCATTCATACAAAATTATTACGCACAATTTTCCACCAAGACCTGTCAAAAAGGGGGGCCTAAACGGGTTAGGCTTGAGTTTTAATGACTTTCAGGTGCTGGTAAACTGGACGAATCTTTCGGTGGAGGGAAAATGATTATTTCAAAAACGAGATATCCTGAATGCTTTTGTAAAACGAAAACTTCTTCTCCGAGCAACAAAAAGGTTGTACTTAAATAAAAATATGAGTCAGGAAAGGTTTGCTTAAAATTTTTAAATTTTTTAAATACCGCCGTATGGGGTTTCCAATTGGGTCGGGTTTAGGATTAGCGGGTCAAAAGAGGACTGGTATACCAAAGGACCAGTACTCCTTTATCTTCTCAAACCAAATCCCAAATTTCGTTGCAATGAGGATCACCTGTTATTTCTCCAAACCAGGCCAGTGGAAAATTATAACAAATGAAAGCTTCCGTCCAAAACTAGGTATTGTACTCACCAGGGTAATAGTTTGGGCCTGGACAGTTTCATTGACCTGAAATGCACGGTGAAAAATATTTTCGAACAATTTATTTAATTTTTTAGATTTTAATTTTTGCCAATTGTTTGCATTTCATTTGCTTAACGTAATTCTAATAGGAAATAACTAAAACATTATTAAACTAGCAAAAGAATATATTTCATTTGTTTTTGCAAAAACTAAACAAACATACTTTTAGTTCAATGGAAACAATTCAACCATAAAAGCCAAAAGCAAATCCTCACCGAAAAATTGTTAAAATCAAAACCCCAATTTTACACAAGGTTGGAAACGTCGGTATTAAAGTAGGTTTATTTTAAAACCGTCACACTGGTCTCACGAACCCTATAAAGCTTTCGAATGATTAAACTTGAAAAAAATAAAAGAGAAATTCATTCACCAAAAAAACTGCAAACTTTTTAGAATAACTATGAAACCGGGAACTGGATTATTATAATGATTACCCCGATGCAAGCTGTTCTGAATGCTTAACCAGTCAGTGTCTATAAACTGGTAATGACAACTCCTAGTGGACTACGTAAAAAAAAAAGTGACGATATGAATACATTTCAAAAGGGATATGAAACGCATCTTTGATCCACTTTCAAGGTCGCATTAGTAAACTGCTCCCAGTTTAAAAAAAATGAGGGGAGAGTAGAGAGAGAGGAGAGAGGAAGGAGAGAGAGAGAGACCGAGAGAGGATGAGAGGAGAGACAAAGAGAGAGTATAATTTCTTTGACTCCTCAAAAATTTACATAAAGGCTACACCATAAAATAAATCCATGGGTAAAAAAAAATTATAGGATTATTACTGACTGCCAAATAATTTTTTTTTTTTTCTAAAAGGGTTTTAGACGAATTCTTCCATTTTGACGGATTCTTTACGCAATTAAAAAATATAATGGATCTAACCTCTGATATTTACAAAAACGACGGGGACGTCCTCAATTATAGTTCATTATTACAAACTGTTGTCATTCAAATCACCAATATTGAGATGAGGATAGCAGTCGTGAACAAATGACATCAAAAGACTTTTTTGAGTAGAAAACGAATGAATGGCCTGGGTGATTCTCAAAGCCCCTCGAACTGGAAAACTGTTAATGGAAATAACTGAGCATAAGCGTGTGGTGGTCTGGTAATGAGGTCACCCCCCCCCGCCTGCCGGATAGATCAGGAAACAAAAGGCCTCATAGAAACGTATGGAGAGCTTAGTGCAGATAGCCGAGTGGCACATTGGAATCTCTCGCACAACACAAATCTATTCAGAATGTAATCTCTCGGCAACCACAAAATTTATTTAGCCTTCTTATCCTTCGCAACACAAATTAATTCAGCGTCTAATCTTTAGCAAACAAAAAATTTTATTTAAGCATACTAATCTCTTCACAATATTAAATTTCATTTTGCATATAATCTCTCACCAACTAATAAATTTTTTAGTATCTAGTACCAATGCAACATAAATTTAATTTTTTAGCTTCTTTTAATCTCTCGCACAAATATATTTATTCAGCATATAAATCACTCCACAACATAGAATTTATTTACAATCTTGCCAATCCCATTAGAAAACACAAATTGTATTTAGCGTCCTAGTCTCTCGCCAACACAAATTTATTTAGCAGCAAATCTACTCGCAAAACCAAATATATTTGAAAAATAATATCTTGCTACAACTTTAATTAGCATGCCCTATTCTTCGCCAACACAAAAATTTAGGCATTTAATCTCTTCCTTAACCAAATAAAATTTATTCAGAAATCTAAGAAATTTCCGGCAACATCAGTTCATTTCAGGTCACAGACAGGAAACTTATTGTTTGTACTGAGGGCTAAAACTCTTCATGGGTGCATGTTACAGCTAATAATGAAAATTCTTTCGGCAATATCAATAACCTGTTTCAAAAAGATGTGCTTTTCCATTAGAAATAAGAAATAAAGTTTAATAGAAAAATCCAGGCAAAGTTACAAGGCATTTTCCACACTGATACAATGCCCCTTATTATATTTTCATTTGGTGATTCATTGATTTTTTGTTTTTTTTTATTTTACCTTTTCCGTTTTACATTTTTCCAAAAAACTGGATCTCCCCTTTCTTGCATTCCCCTTTACCTTCTGTTGATTTCCTTTTGCTCAATGAACAAAATCATATTCTTTGGAAGCTTGAATGTTTCAAGTTAATGACCCCATTGTAGGCTTCTTACATACGCAATAGGGTTCATGCTTCTGGATAAGAATAATAATAACTAATAATAATAAACAATAAAATAATAATAACTAAATAATCAATAATAAATAATAATGAATTAATAATAATAATAATTAAAGAAATTACCCGTTAGTAGCCGAGGGGTCTTCAAATTAGAGAAAACAAAATCCACATTTATGTAAATGTTTTTTAATCTAAATAAATTATTGTACATTTACATAAACTGTGGATTTGGTTCTCCAACAATAAATAACTAAATAAACTAATAATAATAATAATAATAATAATAATGATAAAATAATAATAATAATAAATAATAATAAAATAATAAACATCTATGTTGCACTAACTCGTGGAAAGCAATGTAATGGCACAACATTCAAAACACTTTCATAGCCACATTTCAAAATTTATACGGGAACTCAATGTACCTGAGAAAATAAAAACATGGAAACCGATATTTACATGGTTCAAAAAACTTCAATTCACCATTATATGCATACAATAAACTGGTTTGATATATTTTTTCCCCAGGAGCGGTAATGTAGTAAAAATTAAGTTCTATTCTTTTTTTTTAAATTAAGGGTCGAATGACCATCCCTGATAAGGGTTTAGCTTCGTAAACTTAATCAATTATTTTTCGGCCTTGCCCCGGTTAACACCATATTACTTTCCAAGAAGGGAAGGGAGACAATAAGTGCGCCAGATGTACAGATGAATTATGGTCTTTAACGGACTGAATGAAAATTCTCTTACCGGTCTCAAAACAGTGTTGTTAATTTAAAAACCGGTCTTGCTAGTAGTCTCCATGAATTAGAAAATTGCCCTTAATTACAAGGTTGATAGCTAGAGTAGGATAATTAGATCCCACTTGTCATATAATCTGGTTAGAGGTCCAATGAGGTTCATAAAGCAAATCAACTTCCCTGAACAGAGAGAGACCAAGCAAACGTAAATCTTGTGGTTATGATCCTTACCTGTTTAATCATTTGGTGAGGAAAAAAACATGATGTAATCCAAAGCTGATTAGACTAGGATCGTGACACTTCATAGAAAGGAAGCATGTTAAAACTTACAAAAAAAACCGAAAAACAAAACGAATAACATAATTTTCAAAATTCAAATATTAAAAAATAGCAAAACTTTCACAGTGAACTAATACCACAATTGTTTTCAATTATTGCGGTTGTGATGGAATGAAAAGCTGCAAAATCCACATATTTTCTTAACTGTTAATTTCCTTAAAAAACGTATTGGAGGGCAAAATGTCCACCAAACACATAAAAAAACGAAGACCCGATTTTGGTGAAATTTTTTAGGTTGTCAAGCCCAAGCACCTTTTTGGGGAAGTTTTCGGACCATTCAGAGTCTTGGACAGCCATGGAAGAGGAGTTTGAATTGTCAAGACAAGCAAAGAGAAAGAGATCCAGAAAACAAAGGAGGGTGAAGTACATGTTGATTCCTAAAGCGGCACAGAAAAACAATATCCAAATTTCCACTTAGAAAAAACTCTTATGTTCCTATAGCCCTTTCCAAAACTCAAAACAAAACAACTAGGAGTACGAATCCTTATGCAGGCTGACCGAGACAAATTTAAACCAAATATATCTTAATAAAAACTGGAGGAAACACAAATCGCGGGAAAGTACAAATTCTTATTGTAAGAAGAAAAGGAAAATTATTAACTGCACTGGAAATAACGGTGGAAGGAAGGAAGATGGTCGAATAAGATGCTTCTCTTTCTCTCTCTCTCTCTTCTCTCCTCTTCTCTCTCCTATTCTCCTATCCACAACACAACACACCCACAACATCATATTCATTCCATCCTCGTTAGGTTCCCCCCCCCCCCCACCCCGAAAAACTGAATGCTATTCCCCTCTGTTCGTGTCTACTTAATACCACTATCACTTGGGTTTAACGTGAGAGAGAGAGAGACGAGAGAGATGAGGAGAGAGAGAGAAGAGGAGAGAGAGAGAGAGAGAGGGAAAGCGAGGGGGGATAATAGTCAAGCCCTTCACCGAATTGGACAATCGCCGAAAAAGGGAAATAAACGCGGGGAAAAACATTAGCCACAACACTTTTCTGTCTATCTTAGAATATATATATATATATATAAATATATATATAAATATTATATATATTATACATAATGTATATTTAATATACATATATAATATATATATATATATAATATGTAATATATAAAGATATATATATCTATTATATATATATTAGATATATAGATAGATAGATTAGATAGATAGATTAGATAAGATAGATAGATAGATAGATAGGATTGATAGATAGAAAAGAAAAGATAGATAAATTAAGAGAGAGACGAGAGCCGAGAGATGTAGAGGAGAGGAGAGAGAGGGAGGGTTGCAAGCATCTGTTTATTATTTTGTTAGCCCAATGTAGTACAATTGCCATTCGTATAACTTTGAACGAAATTTATTTATTTTTACCCATCACAAAACAGCATTTCAAAATTAAACCAATTGTTTTCCCTTTTAATATAACACTACGTACAGACGCTAATTAATTTCATTTAAGAGCAAAAAACTTTAAGGAGCCAAACTTAAACAGCAGGACGTAGTCATTATCCCAGCATCGGTGTTATTAAACATTCCGGGATTTGTCTTCCCAATCATTATAATGACCGTCATTTTACTGGAAATAATTATTTGGAAATGATTTTGCTATTTGTAGCTCTATTAGTTTAATGGTATGATGGACTGCTGACAGAGAAGAGGAGAGAGAGAGGAGAGAGAGGGAGAACAGGATGTCAAGAAACAAAACGAGGTAGAATTTAGGTAGAGCAAAAAAAAAAATTGAGAATTTTAAAATGTCAATGTAAATTGGGCACAATTTGTGCCTTTAAAAGTCATGAAAAAATAGTTATAAAAAATATTAGAAATATAAACTTAAATTTTTATTATTTTTCCACCGTCAAGGACGGTTGGAAAAAATTTGTCGGCCGGGAAAAAAAAAACTAATCGCCGTGTTCTAGTATTATAAAGGTTCTTTTCTTATATGATTGTTTTATATCCTATTTGACGGAACATTGGCAGATAAGAAAACTGCCTTTGTTTTGGTTTATGGAATTCGAATTTTTTCAGTATTCGCTACTCTCCCCATCAAAGGAGAGAGAATAAATGATTATGGAAACTCCAGTGCTTCGGACTTTCCATGGGAAATCCTATACTGGTATTCCTGGGTCTTCCCATTAATTAAAACTTTTATATTCGTGAAGGACAGTCAAGTAGTTCACGTATTGGCTAGTTCTCCAAGAAGATTGAGGACTACAGTTCCTTCCTCTTTAAATCTCTTGCTTTCATTGATAACGTCGTCGAAGTGAAAATCAAGTATTACAAGTGGTAATTACTTATTCCAAATGATCTGCCCCCGCTCCCGAAGGCGGTAAACACGTTCAGTTATCTACTAGATTAATTCCCGCAGATGTTGTAGTTTTATTAATGGAGCTCCAAGATGCGCACTGTAAAAGCTATTACTTAAAAGGGTGCTTGCCGACATCACCCTTTCGTTCCCCTATCTACACCCAAACTTTAGACTTTTACTTTACCTCCATTCCTTATTTTGCTGGATCTGGTATCTTGATTTCCAAGAGACCAGAATCACTGAATTATTTGCCATTGCTTGGATCTTCAAAGCCAAAACTCCGGGAAAGGGGAAAATATCCTTACAGATGCCAACTAGATTTAAAAGGCCTCAGTAACCTCTTCGCAGGGAACGGAAGAGCCGTTGCAAAGAAAGAAGTGGACCTTAACGTTATTGTTGTGCTCTTGAGATTCAAGTCCTTCCCTTTCCGTTTCTTTCTCTTTTCAATTCGCTATTGCAATCAGGCTTAGAGTGGCGTAACAAAAAGGATGTGCGTCCCTTTTGCTCTGTTCGTAAGCGGAATGGTACAAAAGGAAATTAAACCCAGTATCTTAGAATTTCCAGAGGCATTTTTCCAGGCAAAACATGAGAAAAAAGCAAGGGAACTTGGTTTTCTCTGTTGCCTGGCGTCTGTTGCTAAATAACTGGGAAACAAATCTTTGAGTGGTGTAATGATTAATCCCTAAATGCCGCACAAACCATCGCAGATGAAAAACAGTTGATATTGAATCCTTTCCTAGAAAAATGTTTCAAGGGTTTCGCGTTGTCAAGGCTTTGGGAAGATAATTGCAATCACGATTTTTTTTTTCGAAACGAATCATCTTTATCAAGCGAATTCTTCGGTCATTCGCTTACGAGGGGCGGTTTAGTTAAAAAAAATGACAGACGTTGCGGGAGTTAAAAAGAAAAAAATCATTTAGCCATCTGCAACGACGATTAAGGTTTTCTCTAGTGAGCAATATGAGGAGACGGGTTCCATAAAGGTTACATCCAGGATGAAAGCCGGGGAACAAGCGGTCGTCGATTGAGTATAAAGGCCCTGAAGGACGACGAGATCAAACAAAAATGTCGCTTCCTGCCTACCTAAGAAGAAAGAGGGATTCATCAGGACGACTATGCAAAAGCCTTACGATGTTTGATTATGATTGGAGCTCATAAAGGCAATCTTGCACAAGAAGGTCAACAAAGCCTTATGGATATGTAGAAAGAACCAGAATGAAAAAAACAAAAAGGTTGATTGGATGGACATTACCAGGTTAAAATGAAATAAATTTATTCACTTTAAAATTGGGCCTCTTGATAAAGCTGGAGTAAAGGTTTGATAATCTTTAAACTAACGTTGGACTCAAAACAATAGTTTTTAAATTTTTATTATTTATTGAGCGTTGAATATTCCACACATTATTTTGCGTGTATGGGCGTCTTCCCAAGCCCTTACCAAAGCCAGGAGAGAGAGAGAGGAGAGACAGGAAGAGAGAGAGAGAAGAGAAGAGAGAGAGAGAAGAAAGAGAGAGAGGAGAGAGAGAGCGGGGTATGGGGGTGGGGGAAAGAAGCTGTACAGAAAATAATTGCTACTTTGCAAAGTATCAAAATTTTCTCCCAGTTTTCTTTCTTTCCCCTTCTTCGTAGAACCTTACTTTACCATGGATTCAATAAACAAGAAGAAAAACAAGGAGGTTCACAAAGGACATAGGCGGCCTGAGCCATATTAAAAGACAAAAGCAAATATGTTCGGTGAATTGTTACACCTCAGCTTTCCTTCGCTTAGAGACAAAAGAGAGGGCCTAGCGGACAAGCACTGGATTTCTCGAAAGGCTGTTTTGAAATGAAAGAACTGTTTGAATTGATGATTACGGTAATATAAGATAGTTTGGGAAACAAAAAGTATGTTTTTGTATCTCCGAGGATTTAGTTCAGACCTAGCTTGCATATCTTGAAGCGTAAGAGGGTTGTCGCTTGTTTCTATTTATTTTTAAATTTTTTCCCCCCCCCCTTAACCCAGTTGCCGAAATGGGACGAATATGCTCGGACAAATATATCTATATATATATATACATATATAATATTATATACTACATAATATATTATATATATATTAAATTAAAATATATAATATATATTGATATAATATATATATATATATATATATAATTATAATATCTATATTTTAAATCTGAATATAGAGATATATTAATATAATACTATTAGAATTAATAATAATTTAACAACATAATATATATATATATATATAAATATATATATATGTG
>NC_061100.1:23929060-23939981 GCF_015104395.2 Macrobrachium nipponense | reverse complement strand
TGAAGGACGACGAGATCAAACAATGTCGCTTTGTTTTTCTGCCTGCCTGAGGAAGAGGCATTCATCAGGACAGAAAGCCTTAGATGATATTATTGAGGTCAAGGCAATCTGCACAGAAGGTCAACAAAGCTTATGTTATATAAAAAGAACCAGAATGAAAAAATAAATAGTTGATGTGACATACAGTTAATGAAATATTATTCACTAAAATTGGGCTCTTGATAAGATGAGTAAGGTTTGATAATCTTAAAATAACTTGGACTTCAGAATAGATTTTTAAATGTTTTATTATCTGTAACGTTGAATTCCACACATTCTTTTGCGTGTATGGCGTTTCCCGAAGCCCTAGAGAGAGAGAGAGAGAGAGAGACAGAGAGAGAGAGAGAGAGAGATATGCGGGGTATGGGGGTGCGGAAAGAAGCTGTATAGAAAGTAATTGCTACTTCAAAGCATCCAAATTTTCTCCCAGTTTCTTTTCCCCTTCTTCGTAGAACCTTCCTTTCCATGATTCAATAACAAGAAGAAAACAAGCGCAGCATTAACTCAGCAGTGCTATCATAGTATTAACTTTTTCCTCACTCACAATTACAGTTTTACTGGTCAGGAGATAGGCAGTTGTTATCATTTTGACTGTTTTCATTCCCTATCCATCTTCTCTGGAAACCTTTTTTTATCCTGATCAAAATAATTTTTGTATCATTCATAATTACAAATGATGCACTAATGAGCGGTGCACTTCGGTTAAATTGTCAGATTTCCCTTAGACATTCGATATCATATGTCAAAATACGAGAAATAGCTCTCTCTATACGAGGTTCTAAATTGCAAAATTACAAATAGGATATATTATGTTATATATATAATTATTATATATATATATAATATATTATATATATATATTATATTATATATTATTACATATAATATATAAATATATAATATTATATTATATAATTATATAATATATATTATATATTATATATATAATGTATAAATATATATTATTATATATATTATATATATATAATATATATTATATATATATATATTATATTATTATATTTTAAATATAATTATGTATATGATATATAATGATAAAATTATACTTATAATAATTATATAACAATATAAATACTTATATTACTAATTATATAATTATTTACTTAGTTAGGATTTAAATAGATATAGGTATATAAGATATGTAGTTATTATATAATAATTTAGAATTTTTGTATATACAAATATTACTATAAATACTAATATAGTATAAAATAATCAGAATTAGTATTTTAATATATATAGTAACATATAAATCATTAAATTATATATATATATAATATATATTTATAATATAGTATGTATATATATCTATATATATTATATATATATATAGTATATATCCATTTATATATATATGTATTTATTATATATATATATATATATATATATATATATATATATATTATATATAATAATCATACATATACACATATATATCAAAGATTAGGGCCGCATATACATATACATACACACACACACGCACACACAAACACACACACACACACACACACACACATATATATATATATATATATATATATATATATATATATATATATATATATACACATATATATATACACATATATATATATTAAAAGAAAAAGCAAATATGTCGGTGAATTGTTAGACCTCAGCTTTCTTCGCTACCTTCAATAACACACACATCAGCGGGTTTTCTCACTTCCCTCAACTTTACTTTTACCATAGTCTTTGAACCTGGCATTAACACAACATCCTCTGATAAAACACCTTTATATTTGTGGTTAGTATTTCCCCGTTCCACAATTCCATAAACATCACCACCCTTGGTTCTCATTACATCCACCCCATTGTTAGTATCAGAAATAACATCAATATTAGTATCAGTATGGGGTTTTGGGGCTGAATTTTTGCGTTTTTTTGGGGGGGTGGTGTATTTTTTGAGGTTGAGTTTTTTGTGGCTATAATCTTTGGTGGTGGTTTTTCTTGTGGTTATATTTTTTTGGCAGTGATTTGAGCTTTTACGAGCCAAGAGAGGGGTTATTGGGGTTTTATGGGTTTCGGTGAAGAGGTTGTATTTTATTTCACCAGTGGTTATATTTGGTGCTATATAATGGGTGGATTGTGGTATATAATGGGTGGTTTTCTGTGGTTTATATCCCGATGAGGTAGTTATGTAGTTTTATATACTTGTGGTAGTATCATGGGTGAGTTATGTTTTCGAGGACAATTTTTGGGCACCATTGGTGATATCCTAGGGGTAATTTTGTGAAATGTGGTTATATAGTGTTAGTATAGAATTTTTGGGGCTATTTGGAGAATAATGATTTCTGAGGTTGCAAGTCTGACTAGACAAATCTATAGGGCGATTTGAGCACATGAGGTATTCACAGGTGGATTTTTGCTGATAATGCTGTGATGAGTCCGGTTGCTGATTTTTTCCTTTCAGAGTTGATTACTCGGAGATTTACACTGTTTTGAGAGGTGTTGATTATGACATTCCATGGAGATGTGTGTAAAGGGTCGATTCCGGTCGATGAGATACGTTACAGTAGCAAATTCCGTAACGATACATACTGCATTTATGGGGGAAAGCGTTGGGTTATATATATGTTCTATTTCTCTGTATACGTTTTGTAATGGGGAAAGTTCAATTATTATTACTATTATTATAAATTTTTTCTTATCCTACGAGAGATGTTCGTAATCGGGGTTAAGCTTTACATAGCATTTCTATCTTGGACAGGAGGTATTATTTATCGGGGCATATGAGCTAGATAGAAGGGGTGTTCGACATTATATTTCAAGGAGGTTAATTATATAAACAGTTCAAGGGGTTTTGCTGTTAGACATTATGGGTTTTTTTTTTGATAGTACATTTGTCAGATATAGGATTACTTGTGAGGATTCAGTGGGTAAAGATCATATTTTATTTAGTGAGGAATTTTTAATAATTGGCTAGGAGATTAGGTGTATTAATTAATGACAGATTTGTGTTGTAAAGCAAGACATTAGTTATTCTATGATCATGTAGACTGTTCAAATACGGACACACAATGACTTTAGAGAATTCCCAACTTCATGAGATGGTGACGTCGGAAACGTCTTAGTTCTACAGTACCAGAGGTCGAGTCTACACACAAGTGGCGATGCTATAGATAGCCTTTGCAATGGATGAGCTGTCGTCGTCGGTGGATCGCGTTCAGGATATGTTCTGGGATAAATCAGAAGTCTACAATCTTCTACGAGGCAGGTGCGAGACCCACTTGCATGGAAGTCACAGGATATTTCCTGGACAACGTGGTGATAGCCACGTTTCCTTCGGTAGGAGACGTTGAATCTACAGTTTGGCGACGAGGGGGTGTTGGATACACTTGCGGGGGTCGGATACGCTGAATAATGGAGCGAGCTGAATTGTTTCGAGATGGTTCAAGTGCTTAGCCGTCGTGTCTACAACTCGTCGACAAAAGTGTTCATGAAACACTTACATGGAAACCATGAGGTGGATCGAGTTCCGCCTACAGTGGAGACTGTTACAATCCCACCGTTGGAGGATAGTGATGAGGACGAGTTTTTCTCCAATGACCGTTACACAATTCCAGTGATTGCAGTTATGCTAGCCGTCATACTGATCACAATTTGTGCGTTAGGAGTTCTTAAACTTCTGTACATCCGGCGAGGCACAAGGGCTCCAGCAACGGAGGTAGCCCTAAATCATGTGGGAAATTAAAACAATATTCACTAGTTGCTGAGGTGGTGTGCGACAGGAGTGCACAAAGGACATAGGTGGCCGAGCCATATTAAAGAAAAAGCAAATATGTCGGTGAATTGTTAGACCTCAGCTTTCTTTGCTTAGAGACAAGAGAGGGCCTAGCGACAAACACTGGATTCCTCGATGGCTGCTGAAATGAAAGAACTGTTTGAATTGATGATCACGCAATATAAGGCCGGTGACCTTACAGCCTGGGTGAGGCTCTCGGTTGCTATGTCATTTTTAAGGCGTGTCCAGATGTGTGTATGTGTTTGTGCGTGTAATGATGGGTCCAACCGCCCGAGACCAGAAAGAAAAGGTGACACTCTCCTTGGATAGTGATAAGACAAAGGACGGCTTTGGAGGTCTCGAGGTCAGGAAAGCCCATCGTAAAAGGTATGGCACATTTAAAAGGACCTAGAAAAGTTGCCTTTGAAAAGAGAGAATTGGGATGTGTATACATTTATTTAACATATATTTATGTGTTGGGGAATATAATAGATATATCTCTTTGTTTCAGATGTTTTCATGGCATTATACAAGAGAATAGAATTCTCTAAAAGACTTGACTATTTAAATGTAGAAACTAATAGTTTGTGAGTTTTAGGGGTGATTACTTAGTCTAATTCAGGAGAGTAGGACGACAGTTTACAGTCTTTTTTATGGGTCAGACTTAGCTCTTAATATTACGTCAATCACTTTGTTCCATATCATGTTCAGCTAGTTTGGGAAGTAAAAAGTATATTTTTGTATCTCCGAGGATTCATTAGCCTAGCTTATATCTTAGCTTGCTGCCGTTTTGAGAGAGAGCCAGCTACCAAAGGTAAGAGGGTTGTCGCTTGTTATTACTTTTAATATAGATATATATATATATATATATATATATATATATATATATATATATATATATATATATATATATATATATATATATATATATATATATATATATATATATATATATATATATATATATATATATATATATGTATGTATGTATGTATATATATATGAATATGTATTTCTGTATACATATCTATATATATGTATATATAACCTTGATATACATACATATATAACAAAGATTAGGACCGCATTATGCAACTTATGCCGTTTAACATGTTTGCGCTCCTACAACCCTTTCTGAACTTCACACACACACACACACACACACACATACACACTTTCGTCTCTTTCTCCTTCATTCCACACTTTCACATTTTCCCATTCTGAAACCTTCAACGTTATATTATAAAAGCGCAGAGGCAATAATGTCTCGCAGCCAGATCTTCATTCCTCTTCTGAAAAAACTCGCATTCCCTTTCAGACGAAAACGAACCTTATTTCAAGAGTAAAAACGAGCATTTGCAAATGCCTCGATTTCAACAATCAACTTGGAATGGAACGTAAAAGGGACTCTCGTAATCCGATGCTTTATTTAAAAGCACTGCTTATGTGTTGTACTTCCTCGGGCGTTTTCAAAATGTCAAGTTAATTTTATGCCTTTTCATAAACCCTTTCCAGCAATATCTCAAGGCCTCTCGTCATCCATAATAGTCTCTATTATAACTGAGTGGCGCTGAGAATCTCTCGATGATATATTTACACCTAAGCATGTGATTGCCACATTCCATAATCGTATGAACCCTTTCCTACACCCGAGGCTTTCTTTACGATTTATTTTAATGTACCTTTGACACATGACTATTTTTGATCGACATTCACCCACTATGTTAACTTCATTTATATCCTTTTACATTCATTCATCTGGATTACAATGATATTCTAATTGTAAACGTACTTTAGCAATGCTTTAACACAGTAATAAAATTATATGCCTCAAGGCAATCTTATTATCATCAGATACGTCTCCATACTCGAACATACGATATTTTTTTCATGTGTAATCTCAAATAATATGAAAAAACATAATCTATATTGAAAAATACCGTTCTTGCATTATCATTTTGATAAATACATATTTTTTCGCGACTGGTAATTTGGACAAAGTCACTTGCAGTGATCTGGGAATTTACAAGTATTGCACCCAAATGGAATTATTGTATATACTTATTACAGTGGAGATATACGGGTGTAGTATGAGAATGTTTACCTAGGGCAAATCATAAAGCTTGATGGATTAAAGATTATTCTATAAATTACCTAAAATCAAATTCTATCAAGAAAATTACTCTGAGAATGTCACTGTATCTTCATTTATGATGCGAGTCATTTTTTCTGTGCTGATGATGCTTTGCAATTCGAACCCCAAAAAAGTTCGGGCGAAGGTGCCATGCATGACTACCCTAAAACAATTCACCTTTTATTTTAACAATTTGCTTGTATTTTGTCTGCTTGTTTTATTTTATTCATCCATTTTTCTTTTCTTTTTTAATCATTGATCGATCTCTTCTTTCTGTAATTCCTGTTATCTTCTATAACTTCTTCCAGATGAATATCATGTTCTTTGGAGGCTTTTAATTCAAAACAATCGCCCTTACAATAGGCGTTTATTATCTGAATAATAATAATAATAATAATAATAATAATAATAATAATAATAATAATAATAATAATAATCTTTTATACTTATTCGAACGTCAAAACGACAAAGCAGATGCGATATTGATAAACGCCATACACATATATATTCATTATCTACTCTCGCAAATCAACTGGAAAGCGTCCTTCATATTTGTCTAGATTTATGTTCCTGAAAAAAGAGATTTATATTCATGAAATAATTCTGAACAAATATAAAGCTGCGACATCACTTTAACTTCAGGTAATAAATATAATACAGTGCAAGGTCAGATATATACGACTAAATTTCCGATGAAAAGTTACAGGTGCGTCAAAATGGGAGGCAGGCTATTTGATCACTGCCCCAGGTGAATAATGAGTTCCGCTCTTCCCTGTTCCAAAACGCGATCAGAAATTCCTGATTAGGCAAACGCCGTTTTTTTTTTTCAAACAACTGTAATCATGAACTGTTCCGTCGCATATACGGTCGCGTGGTAAGCAGGTCTGTTTGCGATATTTCCAATTGACGGAGAGCAATTAAACGAATTAATTGTTAAGTATCACAAAATCGATTTCAGTTGTATTCCTGCGGCAGACATTGTGATTTCATTGAGCTCTCGACGGGAGGTATAGTTATTCCACACTGTCGTATTTCTTTCTTTCTCTCTCTCTCTCTCTCTCTCTCTCTCTCTCTCTCTCTATTGAGCGATGGGGTTGTACTATTTCGCCGTCTTCTGAAAAATAGAAAATTTTTTTTTGCGTGCTTTCAGTATGTGTTCGTTACCTAGCTGGATATATATATATATATATATATATATATATATATATATATATATATATTATATATATATATATATATATATACATGAATATATATATATGTATTATAATATACATATGTATGTATATGTGTATATATACATATGTACATATATCATGAAATTGTGTTTGTTTGTTTGTTTACATTTGCTCTTCCTGTTTTATATTTCAAAAGAAACTCTTCTGCCTCACTTGCACTCTTTCGCTCCATTTCCTGCAGTTTTGGATGCTCCCGTAATATAGTTTCAAACCCTCCAAAGCCTTCCTTAATTGACAGTTGGAACTTTTCATCCATACTGCCAATAGCGGGGGATACGGACAAGGGGGGGTGGGTTGCTGGGTGGGGGAGTGTTACTAGTAAATTTCGGTTTAAACGCTGTCGTCTTTGTACGCGTATGTTTCCCGTTTTTCTTCTCCGTATTTTCTGGTTCGATGATTATTAGGAAAACGCAGCTATTTAGCCGAGTCTGGAAGCTCGTTCATAAGCAGTGGGTATAAGGTATTTCTGAAGTCAGAGGAATATTATCAATAGACAATATTGCTTCTGCATATACTTCTTGAAAAGTTGTCGTTAATCTTTCCAACATTATTATTAATATTACTACTACTATACTGTTATTATTATTATTATTATTATTATTATTATTATTATTATTATTATTATTATCTCATAATCACCTCGAGTCACCAAAATAGTGAAAAACTCCACTCTGATGTAAGTGGAAATATGTATAATAAATATATATATTTAAACTTCATTAAATCGTCGTGTATTATGATCTTCGGAAAAAATAATTTAGATAAACCTAGAGAGAGAGAGAGAGAGAGAGAGAGAGATTGGTTAGACTAACAACCACCTATACAAGATTCTCAATTATTTTTTTCATTAATTAGTTCTTCAAACGGTTCTTCAAAATATTTTGTATTGTATTAATTCGTTCCTCCAAAAAAAACGTGCAGTAATAATTCGCACACGACACTCAGCTTGCAGCCAAGATCACCTAACCTTAACCTAACCTGATGTAACCTGACGTAACAGGAATATATGATTATTTGGATGGAAAATGAATCCTATAAATTTTCCGGTAAGAAAACTAATACCCCTAAATAGTAATTGTCACGCCAAATGGTGAAAATTCTGCGTAAATTAAAAGTGACTGAAAATTATTTTGAATTAACTATAAACATGAGAAAATTATAAAATCGGATAAAACTTGTATTGTACAAAGCATCGTTTCGAAATTCCTCATCATATATATATATATATATATATATATATATATATATATATATATATATATATATATATATATATATATATATATATATATATATATGTATCGAACTGTCCTTTAATATCTAATTCGCTCTACCTCGGAATTAATATATTTTCATATATGTTTAACCGAGGGGGAATTTATTAAGCGATAATAGAATTGGCGATCGACAGACGCGAACCATCGACCTCTCAATTCTAGGACTGGCTTTGGGGCTTCACTGCCAGTCCTAGAATTGAGAGGTCGATGGTTCGCGTCTGTCGATCGCCAATTCTATTATCGCTTAATAAATTCCCCCTTGGTTAAACATATATGAAAATATATTAATTCCGAGGTAGAGCGAATTAGATATTAAAGGACATTTGTAGTTCGATATATGTATGAATCACGGTAATGTGATAGACTTATATATATATATATATATATATATATATATATATATATATATATATATATATATATATATATATATATATATATATATATATAATATATATATATATATATATATATATATATAATATATATAATAAATATATATATATATATATATATATATATATATATATATATATATATATATATATATATATATATATATATAGATAGGTAGAAAGATAGATAGATAGACAGATACACACGCACTATATGTATATATGCACACCTCAAAAAGAAAGTTGAGTTTTACCCTTTCTAAATCTCCCTATGGACTGAAACTTTATCCTCTCTCCTGTCCAAGGTTGCAGTAGACACGAGTAATGTGAAGTACTAAAATCTCCCAGTGTAAGAAAGAGTTCCTGGAAAAGCTCTTCGTCAACCACAAATGTGGGAGGAGATCTCCCTCTCATTTTACGTTCCGAAGGAAAATAATTTCAGGCTACAAGAATATCTTTCCGGGATTTGAGAGAGAGAGAGAGAGAGAGAGAGAGAGAGAGAGAGAGAGAGAGAGAGAGAGACGGGAGTGGGTGTAAAGGTTTTTTTCCACTGTTACCCAAAGTAAATCATATTCCTTTATAAGAAACCGTTTATCATAAGATATCAGATGAAATTGGCCCTCGACAGATAATTCTGATAGGCGTAATACATGTAATTTGTTTGTAATCTACTTTTTACGTAGATGATAACATTTACTGGAAGGATAGAAGAGGGGAAGCAATAAATTCCACCATGAGACATCAGATCATTTCCAATGCGTCAGACGCAATCGGAGGAAATGGCCTACATGTGGAGATGGATTCTTTCACAAAAGATATATCGAAAAACGAGGATATTATACCTTCCATTTCCTATGAAGTCAGGTGGGAATCTGTGTATCGGGAACGGAATACTGCAGTATCATGATGCTATCATAACGGAAAAGAGAGCACTATATATATATATATATATATATATATATATATATATATATATATATATATATATATATATATATATATATATATATATATATATATATATATATATATATATATATATATATATATATATGTATATATATATATATATATAATATATATATTATATATATATATATATATATATATATATATATATATATATATATATATATATATATATATATATATATATATATATATATATATATATATATATATATATATATATATATATATAGATATGCTCTCTTATCCGTTATGATAGCATCATGATACTGCAGTATTCCGTTCCCGATACACAGATTCCCACCTGACTTCATAGGAAATGGAAGGTATAATATCCTCGTTTTTCGATATATCTTTTGTGAAAGAATCCATCTTCACACGTAGGCCATTTTCTCCGATTGCGTCTGACGTATTGGAAATGATCTGATGTCTCATGGTGGAATTTATTGCTTCCCCTCTTTTATCCTTCCAGTTCCTTGTTCGTTTTTTTTGTCTATTTATCCAGTCCAATTTCCCCAATATGTCTCCCTACCCTTCCGTGCCTTTACTTAGTTACCCTCTCTCACTGATTTCATTCACGTGTTTCTGCTGCATTCTGGTCTCTTAGAATGAATGCGATGGTGGCATGATTACAACCATATTTCATTTTATTAAGCTCTTACCTTACCACCCACCGTTAAAAGAAATTATAATTGATACTATTTCATTACTTTTAACAGGATAAATATGATATACATTGCTTTATGTATCTCTTGGTTATTCGTTGAATTAAAGGGTAAAGGAATACCCGGTTTGTCTTGCAAATGTAGAAATTATTCATGCAAAGAGCGTTAAAATACATTATTACTGAGCCTTGAAGAAAGTTGACTTCAGAAACGAAAAACTTCCTCCAGTTGTTTCGCTCACACCTTTTTTTCTTTATTTTGGGGTCGTCTTTATATCATTTTCTCCTCTCGCTCTATCTCTATCTTTTCTCCGCACTGCTAAGCCTTTATTGCAAATTAACTACTCTACCAAAGCAGTGATTCCTGGTTGTAATAGGTATACATTTAAGCTTGTTTTTAAATTTATGAATTCCTACTATCTGCGACCAATATGATTTCCAA
>NC_061100.1:23896560-23924060 GCF_015104395.2 Macrobrachium nipponense | reverse complement strand
CTTACCCTAAGCTTCCGTCAGACCGGAAATACCTCCCTATGACATGCCCTCTCTCCCAACAACAGCTGCTTTAGGAGAAGGCATGGCTGCTTCTTTTATAATTAATATCACTAAAACTCTGCTGGGAAGGCGAGGCGTTCTATAAACGTAGCTAGAATATATATATATATATATATATATATATATATATATATATATATATATATATATTACATATACAAACATACAACGGTAGATATAGCATTATATCTACGTCACGGGAATGGAATTGTATATGAAGGCAACAAATCTTTCGCGTTATTTCAATACACTGTACCTAGAATATGTATTAGAATCAAACGAAGTAACTCGGTACCTTCGTCTTTCTTTATTTATATATATATATATATATATATATATATATATATATATATATATATATATATATATATGTATATATATATATTTATATATATATATATATATATATATATATATATATATACACACTGAAAATTGTTCGAGAAATGGCAGTGAGGACTTGGTTATTCAGGTAACCTGCAAAGCTACAGATTAGAGACGAGAATTAATATTGCAACGACAGTCTTCAAAAGGCCGGGAAAACCAGTAAGGAAATCTAGATTCCCGGTGAGAATTTTTTAGTTTCATTCCCAAAATAAAAAAAAAAAAATGTATAAAATAATCGTTTACTATCTTCAAAAATATCTTAATATGTAGGGGAAGGAATATTTTGCTGTTATTTTCACCCGATAAAAATTATGATTACATGTGATTAATCCCACTGACGCAATATTATGTTAAAGACTAACCAGTATATTTCCCTACAAAATCACAAAGCTATGTTTATTTTTTGTTTGACGATTTGTGATCTTTTGTAAGGGAAGAAGTATAAATAAAGTATAAACGAAATAAAGTATAAACGAAATTCATTTTAAAATCCAAATGAAGTGAGTTTCTATTTTTAAAAAAGTTACTCATTTTCAGGAGAGGTGTTGCATGAACAAATATTTCCTCCTATTTTGATATGAAAATTTAATATTCAGTTATTCAGTTTCAGTCCAACGGCCTCATCCAATCTTTCGGTTCTGAACATTGATAACTTCACTGAATCACTGAACATTTGTTAAAACTTGGATGCGCGTAACGTTGTAAATTGTTATCAATCTGTACTAATAAAATCCGAGTGGATCTTTCTTGTTTGTCCGCCCCGGGTGAGGGCGGGTTTGAGGTAGGTAGGGGATCTGAAAGGTAGGGAAGACATGACACATCCACCCTCCTTCTGCAAACCTGTTTATCCGCCCGGGTTGGATTGAGACAGGTAGGGGATCTGGAAGGGGACACATGACGAATCCACCGGCCTCCTGCAAACCTGTATGGCCTCTCCGGGTGTGATCGAGGCACGTTGTGGATCTGAAAGGTAGGGAATCTAAAAGGTAAGGGAACCATGACTCATCCACCCTCCCACTGCAATCCTGTTTGTCCACCCGGGTGGGATTGAGATAGATAGGTTATCTGAAAGGTAGGGGTGACATGAAAAATCTTTCTGCCTCCTACAAACCTGTCTGTTCCCCCCGTGTTGAAGGTGGGGTAGGTAGGGGATTGAGAGGGTAGGGGAGACATGACGGGCAGCGCTGGGTTCCAGCGTAGCATAGCGTGTGCCATCAAGCTTGCAATTTAATAATGTCCTTATTGCTCATAGAAGTGAAGCCTACAAGTTATCAGGAAAATTAACGTTCTTATAGAAGAATCAGCTATGTTTTTAATTATATTTTTCACGACTTCGTCCTCATGTAATTCCACAGTATAAATATTTGTACAACTCTAAACGACTTAATATTCTTTAATCTTGTCTGACATTATTAAAAAGAATGTTAACAGTCCAGGCAATGATGAAGCCATTCGAGTATTTAGCTATCACCATTTTCGATATTGGATTTCAGATTACCACTTTATTAACCTGGATTATAACGCTGGATTATCCGATGTCACAAAAACGTCGGAACCTATCAAATATACTTCACTAACAGGTCGAATACAAGGTCAACAACTTACAGGTGCCTCATACGATCATCCAGCATTTGCAAGTTTGGTACTCCACTCCACATACGGTCGTTGACGTATTTTCAACCTGTTTGTGATATGTATGTGATTAGTTGCTGTCGCGTGTTTTAACATTGTTACTGTTTTAACAGAGGTAATTATTTACACACACACATAAATTTGACCTTGAAACCTTAAAATCCCCCAAGATGTACAACCGCAAGTAATTTGCATCCTTTTCTGTATTATGAACTTTTTGTGTTTAATCGACAAAATATCGACGTAGTCGAGACCTATTTAATCTTTAATTGGAATTGAGATTGAAACTTATTGTTGGGTTATAACAGATTAGAGAACCGGTGAAGATTGACGCAATTCCGTGCAAAGGAAAACAGACCAAGAAAGTCCTTTCATTCACAGCCCTCTTGATATTTCTCACTGTTTTTTGAATACGAATGTCTAATCTCGACTGCTCGCAAAAGCTATTGCTAAATAACTTTCGCAACTCTGCCTCAACGGACCTTCATCGTCAATTGGAAACCGCTTTTTAATCTCCTTTGTATCGCCTGCCCCACTTGACCTGACTTGCATTCAAAGTAGACCACCCGGTTCGAGATTGCAAAGGCAAACTCACCATTCCTTGTAATTTCGCGAGACGCTCTTCCTTAATCACAGTGAGCTTATTAGATCATATCCCCTAATACCTAATAATGATACGCGATTGCAAATTTAATGATACGTGATTGCAATAATGGGAGGGATGAATGAAAGGAATCATTAGATTTCTGTCTGATTAGTCATTCAGTCGAAAGGGCATTTTCCTTATCGCAGGCACCAAATTACAGTGGATCAGGTTCCTATTCTGTAACTGAAGCTCAGTATGATTACAATCCAGCCTCTATATGGAGCAATAACGCCTTTGCTTATGTCTTTCTCTGCCTTCTTCCTCTTGACCAGTCTTTAACCTGGTTAGAAAGTCAATATGCACCAATATGTTGACTATTGAGTTACGGAGTAGTACAGATAAGACTGAAGCTAGGCGAGACATTTTTTTAACTGGAAGTCGAACAACATAAACGTTCTGTTTTTGCTGCAGGGCAGAGGAAGATTTAAAATCTAGTCAAATAAATAAAAAGGGAAGAAAAGACTGATTTGCGGACGCACATGATAAACAAATACATTTCAAGCAGCATGGTGGTCTTTAGCTAATGATAATACTTGATCACCAGTGAAAAAATATTAAAACTTTACTGGGTTAAAACGATTTTGGTTAAGATATAATTTACACTGTTTTCCGGAGTCATTTGCTTTTACTCACATACAGTCTAATCCTCCCCCTTTCCTATGGCTCCCTGGTTGTCTTAATGACAGCATCAGCGCTTACCTTAATGCGGCCCTGAAGTGTACTAAGGTGTGAAAGGGACTTTCTAAAGACACTGGGGTAAATGGATGACCCATTTGCACTAGAGCATTGGAGGTCAGGCCATTAAAAGGATTCATTGTATTGCGCAACTGGAAAACGTTGCTTATTTCAGAGACTTCAGCAACATTGTTTTTATTTACAACGTCTAATTCTGAAAACGTCTTTTTCCCAAAGTTGTTGAGAAGGCAAACAATAAAAGCAATGAAAGATTCCATCAGCTTCCCTTATTTTGGAAAATAATAGTTATTTAGAAATTCCTTAAATGCTTACAATAGTAAGTTTTAAAGGCTGCTTAGGACGAGTTTCTATAGAAATGTTAAGCATTCATACAATTATACGCACAATTTTTCAAGACCTGTCAAAAAGGGGGCGTAACGGTAGGCTAAATTTTAATGACTTTCAGGTGCTGTGAACAGACGATTTCGGTGAGAAAATTATTATTTCTAAACGAGATATCCTGAATAGTTTGTCAACGAAACTCTCTCCGAGCTAAAGCTATACTCAATATTGATGAAAAAATGGCTTGAAATAAAGAAATGACCGGATCATTGAATTTCCTTACGTTACTGAGTTAGGAAAGGTTTGCTTAAATTTTAATATACCGCCCGTATGGGGTTTCCCATTGGTCGGGTTTAGGATTAGCGGGTCATAGAGACTGGTATACCAAAGGACCAGTACTCTCTTTATCTTCTCAACCCAAATCCGAATTTCGTTTGCATTGAAATCACCTCGTACAAAAAACCTGTCACTTTCTCCAAACATGCCAGTAGAATTTTAATGTATGGAATGCCCTCATCAAGCTCGAAATTGCACTCACGGGTAATATTTTGGCCTGAATGTTTAATACCTGAAATGTATACGGTAAAAATACATCGCGATATTTATAGATTTTCTTTTGCTTTATTAACTTTTGCATTTCTATTTGCGTAACGTAATTCCAATAAGAAATTACTAAGAATTATATGCTAGCAAAAGAATATATTTCAATTTTGCAAAATTAAGCAAACAAATATTTAGTTCTATGGAAACAATTCACATAAAAGCCAAAAGCAAATCCTCACCGAAAATTGTAAAATAACCCAATTTACAGAAGGTAGAAATTCGGTAAAGTAGGTTTATTTTGAAACGTCAAACTGTCTCACGATCCTATAAGCTTTCGAATGATCAAACTTGAAAAATAAAAGAGAAATCATTCACAAAAACTGAAACTTCTTAGAATAACTCTGAACCTGGAACTGGATTATTATAATGATACGATGGAGCTGTCTGAATGCTTAACCAGTCAGTGTCGGGTCTATAAACTGTAATGACACTCCTAGTGACTACGTAAAAAAAAGTGACGATCTGAATACATTTCAAAGGGATCTGAACGCATCTTTGATCCCCTTTCAAGGTCGATTGTAACTATCCAGTAAAAAAAATGAGAGAGAGAGAGAAAGAGAGAGAGAGAGAGAGAGAGAGAGAGAAAGAGAGAGACTATATTTCTTCGCTCTCAAATGATTATAACGCTACACAATAAAATAAATCATGGTAAAGAATTGCCGGGTTATTTACTGACTGCAATGTTCAATTTAGACGAATTCTTCCATTTGACTGATTCTAGCAATAAAATATAATGAACTTACTCGGATATTACAAACGACGGGGGACGTCCTCATTATATACATTATTACAAACTGTTGTTATCAATCACAATACGAGATGAGAGAGCAGTGTGAATATGACATCAAAAGACTTTTTTGAGTAGAAACGAATTAGTGGCTGGGTGGTTCTCAAAGTCCCTCGAATGGAAACTGTTAATGAAATACTGAGCAAACGCGTTTGTGTGTGTGTGTGTGTGTGTGTGTGTGTGTGTGTGGTAATGAGGTCTCGCTGCCAATTAGATCACGATGAAAACGTCTGGAGCCTCTAGTGCAGAGCCGAGTGGCATATGATCTCTCGCAACACAAATCTATTAAGAATGTAATCTCTCGTAACGCAAAATTATTTAGCGTCTCATCCTTCGCAACACAAATTTAATTAGCGTCTAATCTTTAGCAATAAATTTATTAATCATTTAATCTCTCGCAACATATATTTATTTAGCATCTCATCCTTCGCAACACATTTTTATCTAGTATATAGTCTCACGCAACATAAATTTATTTAGCATAAAATCCCTAGCAACACAAATTTACAAACAATGGGTACAATTAACTTTTAATTGCACCCATTGTTTATGCTTGTTTGGGAAGGTTACTCATCTTCCAAGTGTGTCGGATTCTAGGTACTAATCTTTTTATAATCCCTATCTGTCAGTTAAACGAATCTTCTTGTTTTGCCTTTTTCCTCATGTATGTCAGTTCTGCTTAGTAAAGGACGTTATAACGTCAAAAGGTCTCGCGGATACTCCGTCGTTTATTTTCCTTCGGGGCATATATCTTTATTTATGGATTTATCACGTTCCTAACTTTCGTGATTCAGTTATACATACATACATACATATATATATATATATATATATATATATATATATATATATATATATATATATATATATATATATATATGATGAAATATTCACCGCCAACCTCCACTACCTTCTTGCGTTGCCAGGGTGCAAAAATATCTAATATGGCTGAGAGGAATTTCGGTGGATGAAAAAGATTTTTTTTAAAGTCAGGGAAAAAATATTGGCTAAATCCTCCCATTTTTTCCGTCTCCAATCCGAAGGCCTCGCAGACGATATTTATTTTTCGACCAGTTTCATTTTAAAAATATTTCCAGCCTCGTGTTGTACAGGGATAAAAAAAATGGCGAAGAGTACTAGATTATTTACATGCGTCGCTATTTTCTATTTAATTATTCTTATTTTTGAATTATTACCGAGAATAATCGCAACCTTTCCTGGATTATTAAAGATAATAAAAAAACCGCATCTCCAAGTTACTTAGCCTGCTGGTAATATGTCTTATGTGCGATATATATAACTAAAACCGTTTGTTCTAGCTTTGTATATTATTCATATATCGTAAGACGTAAGGAGTCTTCTTGCTAGAATCTTACTCATTTCTAGTTAAAAAATAGAATTTTCAAAAATACGTAAATTACTATAAAGTTGTATGAAGTTCTAAGAAGAAAAATGATCTGTAAACCGTTTACGAAGGTAAATTCACGTAATGTATTTTTTTTCTGTAATTCGAATTACAACAATTCTCTAATTTTGTAAATAAGCATCCGTGATAATTTGCCTAAACGTTAATCTGGATGAAATCCAAACTATTTTTCAAATTATGTAAATATTATTCAATGGGTTCCTTACACATCATTTATACTGGAAGTAAGTAAGGAATTGATGATAGATTCGCTGATTTAAAGCTAGGTTATCAAAATCTATTCTCTAAATATTCGGGTTGCATTTACCAAAGGACCTTGCTACCGTATTAAATAAAATTTCGTGAAATAGTAATATCACTGGAAATCTTGTGCTCTCTCTCTCTCTCCCTCTCTCTCTCTCTCTCTCTCTCTCTCTCTCTCTCTCCATACTCAAGTTTGATGTGTAATATGATTCTCGCTTTATTAGCGTTGTCATTCCTGCAGAATATGACTCTCTCTCTCTCTCCTCCCCCCCCCCTCTCTCTCTCTCTCTCTCTCTCTCTCTCTCTCTCTCTCTCTCTCTCCATACTAAAGCTTGAAATGCAATATGATTTTCACGCGCAGAATCCTTAGGGACGTGAGCTGTCTTCTGGCTTTTCATTCTTTCCAATCCTGATAACACCTCGAGGGTTAGATAATGCACTCATAATGATGAAGAAGAAGAAGAAGAAGAAGAAGAAGAAAAAGAAGAAGAAAAAGAAGAAGGAGACAAGGGAATTCTCCTGACGGAGTGAAATCTCTAAGGCAACCTCTTAGATCTTGCAGTGACTCTGTAGCGTATATTTTTTGTTCTTTTTTCATTTTGAAATAGGAAAAAAGACTCATTTAGATTACAGAATGCGTAGACCGTAAACATATAAATGTAACTCTTAAGACCTCCGAAATATAATCGTGTATATCGAAATGGAATGACTGGAAAGAAATCAAGGGATGGCGTCCGAATAAAATTATAAATAAATTATACATCAGTATAATGAAAGTTATTATTTTCTCAGACAGTTAAAACGAAATTTTTTGAAGTCGTTCGTAATTATTTTTCCTTTGCGGGTGATTTTCAAACTTGACTGTGCTCAGAATCATTTATATGATTTTTTGACGATTGCTGATAGATATGATAACAATATAAAATATATCCACGTAAGATATTTCATTTAAACACCGAGCAGAATGATACAAAAAATCTTTTAATCGCAAACGGTAAATCAGACAAATACGAACATGACCCCAAAATTATTTTAGTGGATGATGGCCTTACCTTACAGACCTTACATCTTGTTCGGGTTGCCCCAGGTCCCTCAGTGTGAGGCACCTCTAATGTCTACCAGAGAGTTGCTAGTACATCTTCCGGTATATTTTGCATCTTCCAATCTTGGATGGTCTGGGATGCAGTTTAGATATTTGTCGAGCTTATTCTTAAACACATCTACGCTCACTCCTGATATATTCCTCAGATGAGCTGGCAACGCATTGAATAGACGCTGCATTATCGATGCTGGTGCGTAGTGGATTAATGTCCTGTGTGCTTTCCTTATTTTTCCTGGTATAGTTTTGGGCACTATTAATCTACCTCTGCTTGCTCTTTCTGATATTTTTAGTTCCATGATATTTTCTGCTATTCCTTCTATCTGTTTCCATGCCTGAATTATCATGTAGCGTTCTCTTCTCCTTTCTAGACTATATAATTTTAAGAATTGTAGTCTTTCCCAGTAGTCAAGGTCTTTAACTTCTTCTATTCTAGCTGTAAAGGACCTTTGTACACTCTCTATTTGTGCAATATCCTTTTGATAGTGTGGGTACCATATCATATTGCAATATTCAAGTGGACTACGAACATATGTTTTATAAAGCATAATCATGTGTTCAGTTTTTCTTGTTTTGAAGTGCCGTAACAACATTCCCATTTTTGCTTTACATTTTGCCAACAGAGTTGCTATTTGATCATTGCATAACATGTTCCTATTCATCATCACACCAAGGTCTTTAACTGCTTCCTTATTTGTGATTGTCTCATTATTAGGTCCCTTATATGCATATAGCTTTCTTTCTCTGTCTCCATAATTTATTGATTCAAATTTATCAGAGTTAAATACCATCCTATTTACCTCTGCCCAATCATATACTTTGTTAAGGTCTCTTTGTAGAGCGTTCTATCTTCATCACAAGTAATTTCTCTACTTATTCTTGTGTCATCTGCGAAACTACTCACTACCGAATCCTTAACATTATTGTCTATGTCTTCAATCATAATAACAAACAGTATTGCAGCTAACACCGTACCTTGCGGCACACCGGATATTACCTTGGCTTCATCCGATTTCTCGTCGTTTGCAATAACTATCTGTTTTCTGTTGTGTAAAAATTCTTTTAACCATCTTCCTACTTTATCCACGATATTGTGTTTTCTAATTTTCTTCGCTAATATATTATGGTCTACTTTATCAAAAGCTTTTGCAAAGTCTAAATAAACCACATCTGTTTCATTTCCGCTTTTCATATTTTGAATATGTTCTCACGGTGGACTAACAGTTGGGTTTGTGTACTTTTTCCGGGTACAAAACCATGTTGTCCTTTATTAAACAAATTATTTTTTATTAAATGTTTCATAATATTTTTCTTCATTACCCTTTCATACACTTTCATAATATGTGATGTTAGACTCACAGGCCTATAATTACTTGCCTCTAGTCTTGATCCACTTTTGAAAGTAGGGGTAATATATGCTAATTTGTGCTCATCATAAATCTTGCCTGTATCTACACTTTGTCTTAATAATATTGCAAGTGGCTTTGCGATAGAATGAACTACTTTCTTTAACAAAATAGCAGGAATTCCATCAGGCCCTGCAGCAGCTCCATTTTTAATTTCATTAATAGCCTGCACAATATCAGCTTCATTAATATCTATGTCAGCTAAATATTCACTATTTTCATCCCTTACTTCTATATCATTATCTTCATTATCTATTCTAGGGGTGAATTCTCTCTTATATCGTTCTGCCAGTATGTTGCAAATTTCCTTTTTTTCATTCGTAAATCTCCCTTCAATTCTTAGAGGGCCTATTTCTATTCTTCTTTTATTCATCTTCTTCGCATATGAGTATAATAGTTTGGGATTTTGCTTGATATTTAATAGGGTTTTTTTCTTCCAAGTCCCGTTTTTCATTTTCTTTTGATTGTATAATCTTTTGTTCTGCATTTTCTATCTTACTTTTTAGTTCTATAACTTTCCATGCATTTTTTTTTTTGCTAGACCTTTTTTCCACTTTCTGATTTTCTGGAACAAGATCCTTCTGTCTCTTGGTATGCATGACTGATGTTTACTTTTCTTCTTCGGTATATATTTATCCACTATTTTCTCTAATATTTTATATAATATCTCCGTATTTACCTTTATGTCATCACTTACGAAAATATTATCCCAATCTTTGTTTAATTCTTCATTTATTTCTGACCATTTATATTTTTACTGTAGAAGTTGTTGTATTTTCCATATCCTTCCCACTTTTTCATTTCTTGCTTATCTCTGTTTTCACTTGCTTTGGAATGGACTGTTAATTCTATGACATTATGGTCTGAAATAACTCGCATTATAAACTATTATTTCTTTAACATAATTCATCTCGTTCACAAATACTAGGTCTAAAGTATTTTCCTTTCTTGTTGGCAGGTGATTTATTTGTTGAATGTTGTATTCTAGTAGCATATCTAATAGCTTTTCGAATTGCCTCTTATCTTCTGCACTACTATTACTCTCTTTTTTATATGTATAAGTACATCCACAATCTCCTATTCGTTCTTTCCAGTCTACGAAGGAAAGTTGAAGTCTCCAGATAGGAGAATAGTCCAGTCCTTGTGATTTCTATATATATCATCCAATTTTTCTATTATTAAGTCAAACTCTTTAGTATTAGGAGGTCTATATATTACTATGTTCATTAATTTTTCAGATTCAAATTCTACCGCTATTAGTTCACATTCTGAGTTACTATATTTCTCATATATTTTTCCTTGTTTTTTGTCTTTCCCATATATTGCGGTTCCCCCTTGATTCCTATTTTTTCTATCTGATCTATAAGTTTGAAACCCTTTTTATTTGATCATCATTCCCAGTCTCTTGGGAATACCAGGTTTCACTTATATTCATTATATCTATTTTCTTTTCAATTTGGGTTAGTTCTTCTAAGTACTCTATTTTTCTTTTTGAGTTACTCGTAACTAAACCCTGCGCATCCATCACTATGATGGTTTGCGTGTTTTCTCCTTCATTTAATATTGGTAATAATAAGGATTTTCCCATGTCTCTTTCCTGTTCTGGTATGTTGTTCTTTTTTTCATTTCCAGAAATTCTGACATTAAAAAATGCAACTTTTCCATAATATTTGTTCTTCCTTCATCATAATTATTCATTTTGTGTCTGAATCTGCAATTTTCTCCATATCTGCAATATCCCCTTGCATAATAAAAACAGTTATTATCTCTTGAGTAGAATCTTGGAGCTGATGCATTGAAATTTTTTGCTGGCACCTCTGCATATCTCGTTGATGGCTTGCTTTTTTCTTTTACCTGATATTCTTCATTCCTCTCTTTATTTGTTTCTTTCTTATTTTGGATTTTATTGCTTGATTGGTTATTTATTTGATTATTTTTCATGGCTACAGGGTGCATATATTTACATTTTTTGTCGAACTTACATCCTTTTCCTTCTTTTAGGTTTTTGCATATTTTTGGATGTAGATCTCTGCAATCATCCTCATATCCATCTAAGTATGCACATTTACCATATATTTCATAGTTGTGACATACCTTAGGATGTTTGTAGTAACATTTTTCTCCATATCTGCAATTCCCTCTTTTCAAAAGGTTGCAGACTTTGTCTTTTTTGTATATTTTTTCCTCTTTCCCGTCATTGTGTAGATCTGGGTAGAGCCTCTTCGGCATTTTCTTTTGTGCTGTCATATCGTAATTTATTTCTTCGTAGGTATGCTGCTTTATAGCCTCATATGTAGTATCAATGAGTATCTCTGCATCCATACTTTTATCTTGTTCTTTGTTTTTTCCTTATCTTTTTCTGTCATTTCAGTTTTGTTTACTTCTCTTACGTTTTCCTCTTCTTCTTCTTCTTCTTCTTCTTCTCTTCTTCTTCTTCTTCATCCTCAACTATTTGTACATTCAATCTTGATTTAATAACATTGTCTATCCATGGTAGACATGTTGAGCAAAAAATTCTTGTGTCTTTTCTCATATCTTGCATTACCTCAGCACACTGTGGATGGGTCGGAATGTTGCATGCAGCACATTTTCTGATTAGGTTTTGTGGATTAACTATGCTATACCACACCTTACACAGTTTACATGCTTTTGGCATTCTTTTTCCTAATGCATCAATTAGGATATTCACAAAGTTCACTTTATTCATTTTCTTTGTCGGAATATGTTGGTTTATGTATATTTTCTTTATGAGTCTCTTGACCACTTGGATTTTATTTGGAACTTCTTCAATTATTTTCAAGATGTTTTCATTTGATTTGTTCCAGTTTGAAGGATTGTATCCTTCTAATATATCTATGAATGATTTTGTATCTTTTTGGTTAGGACTGTTGCTGATTTCATAGATCAGAAATGCCAGTTCCCTTCCTGCTACCTCATCGTATTGCGAATCTGCCAAGCAAGCTAAATCTCGCCATTTTTTCCGCAGTTGGAGCTTACTGCCATCTTGTTCTGATTTACAGTATTTCACTTGATAAACTAACTTAGAAGACGCTTTATCCTACTATTTCCACACTAATCTTATCACCGATAGTTCACGAACACTTCTAGATATTTCTCAAATTCTAGACGTATGTTAAACTTGTGATATTTGTTGATTAATCTGACTTCGACCAGGAACGTCTCACCAAGCAAGATGACTACTACGGGAGAGCGCGAGAGGAAACGTTGGTGGAAACAAAACCATTGCAACAGAACATCTTTATACGACCGTAGCAAACCTAAAACATTACCTAACTACTAGTTGATGCAAGAATGTGACAAGGTATAAAGCTGATATTATATATAAATTTGGTGTCGTAGAAACCTCTATGATATTTTAAAGTACAGCTCTTGGAGAAGATCTCCTTAATATTGCTATGATGGTGATGATAATTGTTTTAGATAAAGCTCCTGAACATTAATTGTAAACTTTTTGTTACCTCACAAACTATGAGGAAATACCATGTGAAATTATTTCGAAAAAATGGCATTATTCTACAACATACAAAATATGACCACCAACATTTTTTTATCATTACACTGAAATGTACATTAAGGCTATTTTACATTCTAGTTATCCAGGTGAAATGAATCATTAGATCATTCATTCGAAAAACATTTATACATTTTTCGTACCTGAGCTGTCAGATATGTTTTGGCTATTGTCCATGAAAATATACAAAAGTTTTTTTTTGTCATATTACTGAAGTGTGTTGAAATAATTATGCTAGGAGAGAGAGAGAGAGAGAGAGAGAGAGAGAGAGAGAGAGAGAGAGAGAGAGAGAGAATCTTGGAAGCGATAAACCGATAAAAATCGATATTAAAATAAGAACAAACGTTGTGCCATCTGTAATTAAGAACTTTACCCAACACCTTTAAACTTTTTTTACTCCTAGAAATTTCTTCTCTTTAATTAAATCTGTAAATAAAAGCATGGCCACTTCTGGGAAATCGGGTCTTTGTTCTTGCCCTTTTTATCAACACTTTCTCCTGGTTTATAACTTTCAGGTATTGAATATCACAGTCTTTCATAAGCGAATTGACCCATTTCTGGTCTGCTTCAGGACGTGTCTTTGGGCCTCATTCCTCTCGAAAATATCGACAGATCTGAGAGCATGAGAACGTCCTTTTGTTACATAAATATAAACATTGACTCACGATGCTCCTGTGCTTTGCCACTCCCTCAACATATGTCAGGACTTGACTGCTATTGACAGGAGGTAAACTCCCTTATTTGGCTTATCATCCTCTGATGTCTATATCACTTCTTAGTAGCAGCGAGATTCCCAGAAGCGCTCGTCTTTGATCAATTATGATTCCCGTTATGAAGTTGGACCCCTGTGTGTTCCTTTAGTGAGATCTGGAAGGAACTTCCTCGTCTGATATCTCTCGTGGCGCCTTCCTGAAGCTTTGCTTTCGTTGGATGAGTGCGAATGATGAAAAAAAAGGAAGAAGGGAATATAATGTAGTTTAATGACAATATTTTGATGCGATTATTAATGTTAATTGATCACAGCTTAAGAGACATTAAATAGGCGACATTAGAGCACCCGATTGATTAATTTAACAAAGCTTACAGGGTCTCATGAGGACAATTATAAGCAATATTCTCGATAATCTTGCTTGTACAGACATTTCAATTATGCACAATGCGGTTTACGGCCAAAGACAGTAAAGAATCCATTTCACAGTTTTATGCAATGCTATCTCTCTCTCTCTCTCTCTCTTTGTGAAGATACTGAAGCTGAAGTCACCTCATTGATATTATGCAATGTTATCTGAGATATCATATGCTCTTTTCTCTCTCTCTTCTCTCTCTCTCTCTCTCTCTCTCTCTCTCTCTCTCTCTCATTTTATCTTTCAGAAAAAAGAGACACTTGCGTCGCAATTTCCTCCAGTAATTCCACGTTTATGAAACTCTAAAAACTAACCCGTGAAATTACGAGCAGAGCTAAAAAATAAATAAATAAATGAATAAAAAGTTTACATTCCATAGCTCTCATGAGTCATATCCTACAAGATTAGTGGACGTTATAGACCGCCTTAAGAAACCGCACGAGTCATCTTATAAAGGAGCCATTATTGACATCTCCTAGCGGTCTTTTGTCTGGTCCATTAGTTTGAAAACAAATGGATTTCTTTCTGCATTTGAAGTGTTTCACTGAGTATATTTCTTTTCACAAAGACCCTCGTTATTTACTAATAACAAAAGTAATTTATCTTCCGCTTCAAGGAATTTACCATTCGTCAAGTGACAGATGATTCATCATTAGTCAAGACAGCCAAAGGAACGAGGATTAAAATTGTCAAAAGCTTTTGTGGAAGAGGAACATAAACGACTGCTTTCGTTTTCAAAATAATCGATTTGACAGCAGACCGCTGAAGTTATGAACTGATCTTTTTCAATAAGCAAGTAAAAATACGCCGAAGAAATCGAGTGTACTCTGTTGTAGAGTTGCCAGACGCACAATTATGGTTAAATTGAACCTTGAATAAATTAAAAAATACTGAGGCTAGAGAGCTGCAATTTGGCATGTTTGATGACTGGAAGGTGGATAATCAACATACCAATTTGCAGCCCTCTAGCTTTAGTAGGTTTTAAGAAGTGCGGACGGACACAAAATGTGCGGACGGACAAACAAATCCATTTCATTATTTTTCCAAAAAAAAAAAAAAAAAAAAAAAAAAAAAAAAAAAAACTAAAAGGACTAATGTTATCTCAAAACGTTATATCTTCCACGTATCCTGAACGGAAATGACGTCCTAAAGTCATTTTTATGAGGTTGTTTTGTTTGGGCATTCCGTAGGGAAATTTCCCTTTGTCCGTCCTGCTTTGGCTAAATTGGAAGGGAAACTATCGCGAACAACATCCTTTTTCTCTTCGGATTTCACTTGAACCAGAGAGAGAGAGAGAGAGAGAGAGATTACACATTTTCACAATGGCGAAAGCACCAGAATGAGACCCCCGAATATAGCGAAAGCATTCGTGATTTTACAGACACAAATTACGTATGAAACTAAAGCCGTGCTGACTATATCCTACTGCCTGTAACCTGCAGATGATTTCATTTTTGGAATCATCCTCATTTTTATTCATAGTATTCGAACGAGTATTACGTTTCAAACGCGCAGCAGCCTTGGGTCAGTAATTGGAAGGGAAATATCAAAGCAAAAGGTTTTCGTGGAATGATATTAAACGATGCAAGTTGTGGTAATGATATCAATCCTCCCTCCACGTTTCGTGTTATTTTCAAATACGGTTTTGTGGATTAAAATCCGTTCATATGAAAAAGTTAGACGGCTTTCGGAATCATTCTGCTATTAATATTTTTCGGTCATTTAATAATGATAATCATGCTGAGAGAGAGAGAGAGAGAGAGAGAGAGAGAGAGAGAGAGAGAGAGAGAGAGAGAGAGAGAGAGGGGAAATATTTCCTATGACACATCCCTAGATGTTCACTGAAAGGTTAAAAAGGTGATCCTGATCATCTTTGACCGACATTATACATAAAAGATACCGCTGTCATTTCATATAATAGTTTGTCAGAGAGAAAAGACGGGTCATCAATGTGACCTTTGATTATATCAATCAATTCTTTTTCATATCATATTCCAGCCTTGATAAATAGCAATGAATGTTGAGCCGCTTAGGTTATCTGGAATAAATTGTAATTCTAGTTCTCTCACGCTCGCATAACTTTTGTATTTCGCGAGAATACAGGAATATGTGATTATTTGGATGGAAAAGGAATCCTATAAATTTTACAGCAAGAAAACTGATTCCCCTAAATAGTAATTGTCACGCGAAATGGTGAAAATTCTGCGTAAATTAAAAGTGACTGAAAAGCATTCCGAATTAAATATAAACATGAGAAAAATATGAAATCGGATGAAACTTGTATTGTACGAAGCATACGTTTCGAAATTCCTCATTTTATTTATGAATGGTGAGCTCTATTGATATATACTATATATATATGATATAATATATATATATAGTATATATATTATATATTATATATATATATATATCTATATATATATATATATATATATATATATATATTTATATATATATATATATATATTAATATATATATATTATAATATATATAATTATATTAATATAATAATATATATAGATATATATATATATATATATATATATATCACTAAGGAAGTAGTAGGGAAAGGCATCCTCATCGTTTAAAAGTCTATTGAAATAACTACGTTTCGCGACGAATTCCAAGTCGCATTTTCAAGTCCAAAAATATATAAAATTAGCGAACATTAATACTCAATTGGATTTAATTCATATTAGAAATGTAATGGCAACACTTTCAACAAAGTTAAAAGTTAAAATTACACAGTACCTTCAAAGGCTAACAAATTCCAAATACAGGACCTCACTAAAATCTTAAAAACGCCTACATATACGAAAGACAGAGTAGGAATAACAAAAATAAGTAAAAACAGAGTGAGGCAATCCAACTGCCCAAACTCTGCTTTGAACAATTTTACAGAGGACGTTTGGGTGTTTAACGACGGTACAGTCTTTTTGATAATTATAGATTCTTGCCGTCAATATAGGTTTTACATGTTTTTGAATGATTACGTACATTAGTTTGTTCCGGATTAGATAACCTACTACCTGTTCTATGGCTTATGCCCCTTTGGGAATCTATTCGAACCTTCAACAGCCTCTTCGTGCATCCCACGTATGTCCCGTGATCACATCTCGGGCAAGTGTATTTATATACGACGCTGGACGAAAGCAGAGGACTGAGTTGGTCTTTGACTCTAAACAGAAATCCAATAGTTCAAGGGATTTTTTGGGATAATTTTAAAGTCCACAGCCGGAAACCTCTTTTGAATAATGGATGTGCATGCTCTACTGAAGGTATCATCATGCACGAAAGGGAAACTTGCATAAATCTTCAGTCTCGGCACAGTAGATACAGGTGTTGAATGCACCATTTTTTCCATTAGCAATTTGTTTAGAGATCTGAAAAAAAGTCGTGAAGGAAAACAGTTGTTACTAAAATATCTCACCAGAAAGGATATTTCGTCATGAAAGCTCATCCAGTTTGATGAGTGAGTATAAGCTCTATGGAGGAGGGTTAAAATAGAGTTCCGTTTAAATTAAAGAAACACGAATTGTAAAAATTCATTCCCAAACCAGTAAATGTGTTTTTTCTATACACACCTGTGTAAAAGCCAGAGTCACCTCTGGAAACAATAAGATCAAGGAAGGGAAGCTTGTTATTTATTATTATGTTTGGATGTTGTCGGTTGACATAAGACCCTTATGTGTGTGTGTATATATATATATATATATATATATATTATATATATATATATATATATATATATATATATATATAGAGAGAGAGAGAGAGAGAGAGAGAGAGAGAGAGAGAGAGAGAGAGATAGTAGACTCGTGTCTACTGCAACCTTGGAAAGGAGAGAGGAGAAACATTCAGTCCATATGGAGATTTAGAAAGGGTGAAACTGAACTTTCTTTTTGAGGTATATATATATATATATATATATATATATATATATACATACATATATATATATATATATATATATATATATATATATATATATATATATATATATATATATATATATATATATATATATATATATATATATATATATATATATATATATATATATATATATATATATATATATATATATATATATATATATATATATATATATATATATATATATATATATATATATATATATATATATATTATATATATATATATATATATATATATATATATATATATATATATATGTATACACACACACACCCATCAAAAAGAAAGTTCAGTTTCACCCTTTTTAAATCTCCCTACAGACTGAAACTTTCTCCTCTCCCCTTTCTAAAGTTACAGTAAACACGAGTAATGTGAAATACTAAAATCTCCCAGTGTAAGAAAGAGTTCCGGGAAAAGCTCTTCGTCAACCACAAATGGGGGAGGAGATCTCCCTCTCATTTTACGTTCCGAAGGAAAATAATTTCAGGCTACAAGAATATCTTTCCGGGATTTGAGAGAGAGAGAGAGAGAGAGAGAGAGAGAGAGAGAGAGAGAGAGAGAGAGAGACGGGAGTGGGTGTAAAGTTTTTTTTCCACTGTTACCCAAAGTAAATCATATTCCTTTATAAGAAACCATTTATCATAAGATATCAGATGAAATTGGTCCTCGACAGGTGATTCTGATAGGCGTAAAACCTGTAATTTGTTTGTAATCTACTTTTTACATAGATGATAACATTTACGTAGAACTTTGATCTCCCTTGCCGCTACTAATGAGAGCAGATTATTTTATCTCTCTATTTTATGTATATACATCTGTACAGAAAATAATCAATGCAGTTTGTTGATCTTTAAATCTCTAGTGGCCTGCTTATAAAGTCTGCGTTACATATGTAAAATATCTTCATAAGCCAAGCCTTTAAGAACATCTCCATTCCTCAATTAATCAGCACTCCAAGAAATAATTCCGCTAGATTACCACCATTTTGTATCCCTTAAGACGCCGACTGGACGTATTTTACGTTTCGACATTTTTGTCTCTTGGGTGCCGACATGGACGTAATTATTACGTCGACATTTACAAAAGTTTTTTTTAAAAATTCGGGAAAAATATTTTTTAGGCCTACCAGCCAAAAATCTTGAATCACGCCGCCTTTTGGGGATGCTGGGAGTTCCACCGGATCAAGGTGTTGTTTTGTTTACAATCGTCTTACGCAGGCGCGCAAAAGCGCGAATTTCTTTCTTGGCCGCACTAAAAAGTATCTGTAGACACAATTTTTCGGAAATTATTTTCGTCACTTTTGACATATTTTTTTACGCAATTTTTAAATTAGCCGTTACATGGACTAATTATATAGTAAAATGTGCGCATTTTTATTGTGATACAACCAAAAAATACTCCATGATTTTAGCTTTTTTCAGTTTTGAAAGAATATTGTCATATTAAATAACGAATGAAGTGCCAAAATTTCAACCTTCGTCCAACTTTGACTCTATCCGAAATGGTCGAAAAAAAGTAATTGTAAGCTAAAACTCTTATATTTTTGTAATTATTCAACTCAATTACTTAATTTATGCAACTAAATTGGAAAGTCTCTAAGCACAAATATTTCCGATATTATGGTGAATTTATGTATTATTGAACATTTTTTCAAATTTTAGCTCCGCGACCATGTGAATTATTATAAAACAACTTCTTTTGTAAACCGGCGGAAATAAATTAATTTCAATAAACAAATTGGCGGTATTAAGTCAGTTGTAACCATAGACATATTACATCCGATGTTATGATTTTTTTTAACAGGAGAGTCCGTGCGGCGGACGTAAGGAAAACACGTCTCTTTTTTGTCATAAATAAAGTTTTTCACACTATATGATATATATATATAATATATATATATATATATATATATATATATATATATATATATATATATATATATATATATATATATATATATATTATATATATATATATATATATATATGTAAACTTTTATCTTACACGTATACAATGGTTCAGTCCAATAGCACAATTACTAGAAGGACCTCATTCAAACTGGATGGTATCGAGCTGAGATATTTATTCAAAAAAATTACAAGCTTTAAAGGACATCCAGTCCTCATTATCAAGCATCCAAGAAATAATTCCGCTAGATACCATCCATTTTGTATCCCTTAAACGCCGACTGGACGTATTTTACGTCGACATTTTTTGTCTCTTGGGTGCCGACTGGACGTATTTTACGTCGACATACAAAAGTTTTTTTTAAAAATTCGCGGAAAAATATTTTTAGGCCTACCAGCCAAAAACTCTTGAATCACGCGCCTTGGGGGATGCTGGGAGTTCACGGATCAAGGTGTTGTTTTGTTTACAATCGTTACGCAGGCGCGCAAGCGCGAATTTCTTTCTTGCCGCACTAAAAAGTATCTGTGACACATTTCGGAAATTATTTCGTCACTTTGACATAATTTTTTTACCATTTTAAATTAGCCGTTACATGGACTATTATATATGAAAATGTGCGCATTTTTATGTAGAATACAACAAAAAAATACTCATGATTTTAGCTTTTATCAGTTTTGAGATATTGTCATATAAATAACGATAAGTGCCAAAATTTCAACCTTCGGTCAACTTTGACTCTACCGAAATGGTCGAAAAAAGTAATTGTAAGCTAAAACTCTTATATTTTAGTAATATTCAATCATTTAACTTAATTTTGCAACTAATTGGAAGTCTCTAGCACAATATTTCGATTTATGGTGAATTTATGAAAAAACTTTTTCCTTACGTCCGCGCGGTAACTCTTCCGAAAATAATCATACATGCGATTGTGGTAATGTTTACACCATTTTAAATTAGCCGTTACATAAAGTTTTATATATGAAAATGTGCGCAATTTCATGCACAATACATCTAAAAACAATCCATGGTTGTAGCTTTTATCAATTTTGAAATATTTTCATATAAAAAATGATAAGTGACAAATTTTCAACCTTTGGTCAATTTTGACTCTACCGAAATGGTCGAAAAACGCAATTGTAAGCTAAAACGCTTATATTCTAGTAATATTCAAGCATTTAACTTAATTTTTCAACAGATTGGAAGTCTGTAGCACAATATTTCGATTTATGGTGAATTTATGAAAAAAATAACATTTTCTTTACGTCCGCGCGGTAACTCTTCCGGAAAAATCATACGTGCGATTGTGGTAATGTTTGCACCATTTTAAATTAGCCGTTACATAACGTTTTATATATGAAAATGTGCGCAATTTCATGTATAATACAACAAAAAATAGTTGAAGGTTGTAGCTTTTCTCATTTTCGAAATATTTGCATATAAATCACGATAAATAGAAAAAAAAAACCACGTTCGGTCAAATTTGACTCTACCGAAATGGTCGAAAAACGCAATTGTAAGATAAAACTCTTACAGTCTAGTAATATTCAGTCATTTATCTTCATCGTGAAACAAATTCGAAGTCTCTAGCACAATATTTAAATTTATGGTGAATTTTTAAAAAAAACTTTCCTTCCCTCCGCGCGCGGATTCTCCGCCACAAATCTCCGAAATGCGTAAGTCCCATTCTCGGAATATTTGCTCCGTTTCATATTAGGCATTTCATAAAGTTTTATATATGAAAATGTGCGCAATTTCATGTAGAATAAAACGAAAAATATTTGAAAGTTGTAGCTTTTCTTATTTCCGAAATAATTGCATATAAAAAAATATATATAAAAAAAATTCGACATTCGGTCAACTTTAACTCGTCAGATATGGTCGACAACTGCATTTGTAAGCTAATATTCTTACAGTATAGTAATATTCAATCATTTGTCTTCATTTTGAAAGAAATTGGAAGTCTCTAGGACAATATTTAGATTTATGGTGAATTTTTGAAAAAAATATGTGTTTACGTCTGCGCGTTACGAATTCATGCATTATTTTGTGATAATATTTTCTCTGTGTTGCTTTTATCGTTTTACAATTTGTTATATACCAAAATGATTGCAATTTAGTGTACATTACAACGAAAAAAAGGTAACTTGTTACCTTCAACCGTTTTGCGCACAGCGCGATTTGAATACAATTATATATGAAATTTCGTTTTTGCGCTATCATATATCGCATTATTTATATATGATAATGATAATATTTTTCATTTCTGATGGTTGCATACTAAACTTCAGGCAATGAAAAAAAAGGAGCCAAAAATGAACTCTTAATCTTCAAAACTAAGCGCGCTATGATTTTTTGAAAAAAATATTTTTTCCGCTCCCGCGCTCACTCTGAAACGTCTCCGGCACACGGGAGACATTTTTTTTTTTTTTTACCACTTCGGCGTTTAAGGGGTATGAGGTCCTTCTAGTAGTAGTAGTAGTATATATATGATATGCTCTCTTTTCCGTAATGATAGCACCATGATACTGTAGTATTCCGTTCCCGATACACAGATTCCCACCTGACTTCATAGGAAATGGAAGGTATAATATCCTCGTTTTTCGATATATCTTTTGTGAAAGAATCCATCTTCACACGTAGGCCATTTTCTCCGATTGCGTCTGACGTATTGGAAATGATCTGATGTCTCATGGTGGAATTTATTGCTTCCCCTCTTTTATCCTTCCAGTTCTTTGTTCGTTTTTTTGTCTATTTATCCAGTCCAATTTCCCCAATATGTCTCCCTCCCCTTCCGTGCCTTTACTTAGTTACCCTCTCTCACTGATTTCATTCACGTGTTTCTGCTGCATTCTGGTCTCTTAGAATGAATGCGATGGTGGCATGATTACAACCATATTTCATTTTATTAAACCTTACAACCCACCGTTTATAAAAAAGGATAATTAACAATATTTTATCACTGGGCAATTCATTTCCGCATCCCCACCAAACTTTTAACAGGATAAATATGATATAGATTGCTTTTTGTATCTCTTGGTTATTCGTTGAAATAAAGGGTAAAGGAATACCCGGTTTGTCTTGCAAATGTAGAAATTATTCACGCAAAGAGCTTTAAAATACATTGTTACTGAGCCTTGAAGAAAGTCTACTTCAGAAACGAAAAACTTCCTCCAGTTGTTTCGCTCACACATTTTTTTCTTTGTTTTGGGGTCGTCTTTATATCATTCTCTCCTCTCTCTCTATCTCTATCTTTTCTCCGCACTGCTAAGCCTTTATTGCAAATTAACTACTTTACCAAAGCAGCGATTCCTGGTTGTCGTAGGTATACATTTAAGTTTGCTTTTAAATTTATGCATTTCTGCTATCTGCGGCCAATATGATTTCCAATGTCGAATAAATTAAGTGAATAGACAAAAAAGGTCACAGATTTATAATATTTTCTGATAGGGGAGTTATGTTGTCCCCTAGTCATAAATTCATCTAAAAAACAACAAGTAAATAGATTTATTAGGATCACGATGTATGAGTCCCGTCTCCTATATTTGCTGACAATTGACAATAAAATTAAAATGATAATATATTCTAGAGTTTTTAATTAGGATGCTGGACGTGCAAAACCAAGATGGAAGGACAGGAGTGGCTCTAACATCAATAGAATTAGATGAGGATCTCATCTTCAATTCACGGAAAAATCTATGAAAAAATAAAGATTTGAAAATACATTTTAAAGGGACGATATAAAGATCTCCTCCAGTTTTTTTCTAATATCTGTTTAAAATAATATGCAGAAAAAGAATTAATATCAAGTGCAATTTATTAAGTAATTCCTTTTGCCTATAAAGAGCCTACGAGCTCATAGTCTGAAGAGCATTTCTCTTCCTATATAATAAAGAGTAAATGATTGTAAAAAAAAAGTGGTGAGTGACAATGTTATAACAGACTAGTGGTAAAACTTTACGTGAAAAATAATTATCATCCGTGCTAAATGACTAAACTTAACAGCACTCTTGTAATAAATTTATCATTTTTTTTCTGTATTCCTCATCATACAGCGTTCAAAGATGAAATTGGAATCGAAAATTATAACATCGTAGAGTTTTTTGTAGTAACTTATACTCATTATTTCAGGTGGTAATAACCGTGAAACATAGGCATTACTCTGCGAAAACCGCGCTCTCTCTGGAAATAACAAAGATATAAATGTCAAATAACTATTGTTCTCCCCAGTTCAATATAGACAAACTCAAACGGGTTTTTAATATTTCACCGATGACGTATTCAGCGCTCATTTATAATTGACATTTTAATCGTGAAATACCTGTGATGGGTAACATGGTCAAATTGATTCCTAACCATCGGCTATTGGTTAATAACAGTACTTTAAAGCATAATATTTGGTGCTTTGTTATGGTTTTATTGAAGACTTTTTGTCAATTTTCTTTTTTCTTTTTTTATTTTAATATTTGCTTCTCAGTGGATTACCGAAGCTTATGAAAAATGAAAAAATATAATTTTATTTTTTAAATAATGGCTCCATATAAGCTTCGTCATTTTGTTTTTGAGGACTTTAGCTAATTCTAAGCAGTAAACAAGGAGGGATATATATATATATATATATATATATATATATATATATATATATATATATATATATATATATATATATATGTATGATACGAAGTCATAGCCCTGAGCATTTATTTTCAATCATTTCTCAGTCCGCGATTATCCGCTAATCCCCTGAATTACATAAATTGCATTTAGTTTCTCTCTTGGCAACTTGAGGAATCTGATGCCATTACCCTCGACGTCGCTAAACTGGTGATAGGGGACTCTAGAGTGAAGACCAGTTAGCGTGTACTTCATTTCTTCCCTATGCTTATAAATGATATTGAATTATTTAACCGGTTCACTTCTATAGTATCTAACTAATCTTGTAGCGACTCTCAGTGATTTCTTATAGCCCTAAGGTTATCTAGATATTTCGACCTAACTTTATACAGGCGATTATAATATTCCCAGTAAATTATTATAGAAAACGCTTCCACAATAAATTGCAACGGTCTCCCTTTAGCTCAGGTATTGTCCTCAGTTTCTTTATAGATTTCATCGATATGCATGCAAGCTGTGACTTGCACTTTGCAAGAGAGGTAAAGCAAGATTAAGACCACGTTCAATTTGCAGTCGGAAAACTAGGATAGTAAAAACATTTCGAACCTTACTTTTCATAGACCCAATCCTCAGATTTACAAGGAGAAAGGGAGTGACTTTTATAATCCTAAGCATTCTTTATGAAGGGGAGAGTTGGGACTATTTTTGATAAGCTTTATTATTACGTTTTTTTTTAATTACGTTTCAACCTTTGTTGAAACCGTCGTTGAATCTCCTTTCACAGAAGCTGTTATCTTTATCTTCATTTCCTGTGTTATCACTGAGTCTGGCTTTCTATCTGCCTGACTGTGCCGCTTACAAAAATAATTAATATGATTTCTTTAGTTTATCAATAATATTCATGTTTAGACTCTGTCAGTTATATAATAAAGGGTCAACTTTATCTTCGTAAATTAGTCATTATTAGAATCTGTTGCATAAAAGAACACAGACATCTTTTTAATCTTCCTTAAGGACGTCAGTTAGCCATACTACCTGTGAGCACACCTGATATGCGGGGAATTTCTTCGTGAGTCAGTTATAGACCATATCGGTCATTACAGCCATTCTATAATAATCGACGTTAAAGTAAAGATATTTTACGGTAGCCCACCAGAGATAAGAATTTAGTTCTCTTTCTCTCTCTCTCTCTCTCTCTCTCTCTCTCTCTCTCTTACAGCGTGGGGAAGAAATTCTTCGTTGCCTTTCCGATTCGGTCTTTCATACGCACACACTTATATATATATATATATATATATATATATATATATATATATATATATATATATATATATATATATATTGTACATACAACGGTATATATAGCATACGTACCGGGGATGGAATTAGTATATGAAGGCAACAAAGCTTTCGCGTTATTTCAATACAATGTACCTAGAATATGTATTGGAATCAAACGAAGTAACTCTCGGTACCTTCGTCTTTCTTTATCTATCTATATATCTATCTATCTATCTATCTATCTATATATATATATATATATATATATATATATATATATATATATATATATATATATATATCATATATATATATATATATATATATATATATATATATATATATATATATATATATATATATATATATATATATATATATATATATATATATATATATATATATATATACACTGAAAATTGTTCGAGAAATGGCCGTGAGGACTTGGTTATTCAGGTAACCTGGAAAGCTACAGATCAGAGACGAGAATTAATATTGCAACGACAGTCTGCAAAAGGCCGGGAGAGCCAGTTAGGGAATCTAGATTCCCGGTGGGAATATTGTAGTTACATTCCCAAATACAAAAAAAAAAAGTGATAAAATAATCGTTTACTACCTTAAAAAAAGCTTAATATATCGAGGAATATTTTGCTGTTATTTTCACCCGATAAAGATATGATTACATGTGATTAATCCCACTGACGCAATATTATGATGAAAGACTAACCAGTATATTTCTCTACAAAATCACTAAGCTATGTTTATTTTTTGCTTGACGGTTTGTGATCTTTCGTAAGGGAAGAAATATAAATAAAGTATAAACGAAATACGTCCCTGTGATTTTTGAAAATTCATTTTAAAATCCAAATGAAGTGAGTTTCCATTTAAAAAAAAGTGAATCATTTTCAGGAGAGGTGTTGCATGAACAAATATTTCCTCCTATTTTGATATGAAAATTTAATATTCATATATATTTCAGGCCCGCGGCCTCATCCAATTTTTCGGTTCTGAACATTGATAACTTCACTGAAATCACTGAACATTTGTTAACACTTGGATGAGCACAACGTTGTAAATTGTTATTAATCTGTACTAATAAAATCCGAGTGGATCTTTCTTGTTTGTCCGCCCCGGGTGAGGACGGGGTTGAGGTAGGTAAGGGAGCTGAAAGGTAGGGAAGACATGACACATCCACCCTCCTCCTGCAAACCTGTTTGTCTGCCCGGGTGGGATAGAGATAGGTAGGTTATCTGAAAGGTAGGGGTGACATGAAAAATCCTACTGCCTCCTACAAACCTGTCTGTTCCCCCCGTGTTGGAGGTGGGGTAGGTAAAGGATCGAGAAGGTAGGGGTGACATGACGGGCAGCGCTGGGTTCCAGCGCAGCAAAGCGTGTGCCATCAAGATTGCAATTTAATAATGTTCTTATTGCTCATAGAAGTGAAGCCTACAAGTTATCAGGAAAATTATCGTTCTTGTAGAAGAGTCAGCTATGTTTTTAATTATATTTTTCACGACTTCGTCCTCATGTAATTCCACGGTATAAATATTTGTACAACGCTAAACGACTTAATATTCCTTAATCTTGTCTGACGTTATTAAAAAGAATTTTAACAGTCCGGGCAAAGATGAAGCCATTCGAGTAAATAGCAATCTCCATTTTCGATAATGGATTTCAGATTACCACTTTATTAACCTGGATTATAACGCTGGATTATCCGATGTCACAAACATGTCGGAACTTATCAAATATACTTCACTAACAGGTCGAATACAAGGTCAACAACTTACTGGAG
>NC_061100.1:23876560-23894060 GCF_015104395.2 Macrobrachium nipponense | reverse complement strand
CTATGCGATGGAGAGAAGAGAGAGAGAGAGAGAGAGAGATGTTAACGCCTCGAGAATCTAAGATCTAATGAAATTCTTTTCCCTTGCAAAAGCTGGACTGAGGAGATGACACAAAACGTTTTTGGCACAAATGCTTCCAGAAGCTTCGAAATCTTACGCAACTTTATATACAAAATATGTAATCTGCACGTGGCCCTCGGCAAAAACATACGCGTATGAGACCAGTATACAATAATGTTCTTACCCGATCGAGACGAAGGAGAAGCCCCTTATCACACATGATGACAGATTCCCAAAACACATTGAAGATTCGAGCTCGCTTATCAAACGTGTTGAGAGATTAGGAAAGGATACGGAGATCTCGCAGTTCCTCTAATCTCACAGTGCTGACATAATAGGGAAACAATCATAGTTTCGAACAGACAAAGAAAATCTCTCTCTTTTTACATTCTATGTTATATATATATAGATATACTTTTACATTATGTTATGCAAAATCTGAACACACATTTAAAACATCCTATCTCCAAGCTATCTAGGAATCTGAAAAATTTTTGCACAATTCTACATAACATTTTATACAGTCACAGAGGAGATATATGCATTTTGAAAGTAGCAATATATAATAATATATATATATATATATATATATATATATATATATATATATATATATACATATATATATATATATATATATATATGATATATATATATATATTATATATATATATATATAATCACTGAAATGCCCATTTCTTGGAGCAAAAAGGCATACACTAGTAAGACTGGAAAGCTTTAGATTTTCTGCACCATCAAAATACTCTCCTTAGTAGTGCTAGAGCAAGTCAATTAAACCAAATCTTGGTAGAAAAATAAAGTAAATTAATAAACCGAGATATTACTTCATTACTCAAATCCTAACACCTTAGCAGATCAGAAATAAGCCACTTAAACCAAATACTCCGAGAGAAAATTGATGAAACCAACCGAAATAGTTAATCTGAGTCGAAAAAAACGCAGCTAAAAACAAGAAATATAACTAACAGGAAAGGAGTCCATTGCAGCTCTGCAAGGACTTGCGACTTCAAAAGTCTCTCTCCCCCAAGAGACTGCGATCAAAAAGAACGACCTCGCCACATTCAGATTTGAGTAAAAAACCCTTTGATCCTTTTCAGTTTTATTTAAATTGACCCTGAGAGAGAGAGAGAGAGAGAGAGAGAGAGAGAGAGAGAGAGAGAGAGAGAGAGAGAGAAGGAGGGTTCTGGATTGAATTCCACTGTATGTAAATAATACCTCTTTTAAAACCATGTAAAAGTTAGAGTTTATTTCATGGAGTGTGACATCACAAGCCTTGGAATTATTAAAGAAAAATTTGGACTAAAGATAGTCAGTACTTATTCACGACATAAGTGCTATGAAAGTATGCTTGGCATCTATGATTTTGCTTAGAGTCCCAAGTGGTTTACTTTTCAGTGACTTTAAGAAAGTTATCAATCGGAGAGCCCATATATATATATATATATATATATATATATATATATATATATATATATATATATATATATATATATATATATATATGATGTCATGTGCATTTCAAAATTTTCTTGAAATCAATTGCGCGAAGGTAAATTTCTCGAATTCAACTGACCGAAAAATAATTTCTCGAAATATCTGATTCTCGAATGTCAATTACTCGAAAACAAACAAGTAAATATCTCGAACACAATCGAAAGTATCCCATAAGCGCCAAAGACCAATTCATAAAGAGGCCATTAGCATTCTAAACGATTCTCTTCCTGTTTACAAAATTCTGAATTGAGTTTTTCTTGTTATATTTTTCTCCAGTAGTCTCAACCCATCAAGATGGAAGCAACGTATGTTGAGAGTGAAAAGGGAAGGAAGAAATGATGTTTAAATGGATATTTATATATCAAGGACAAAGGAGTAAATAACAAAATTTATTAGAAATGTGAAATGTGCAAGAAATTTAAATATTCTACTCGTGCTATCACCATCGATGATAATATAGAAAAAGAGAGTGGTGACCACAAAATTTATTAGAAATGTGAAATGTGCAAGAAATTTAAATATTCTACTCGTGCTATCACCATCGATGATAATATAGAAAAGAGAGTGGTGACCACAATCATGCAGGAGATGGGGATTAAGTCGAAGCTGCCAGAGTCCAAGAAAAAGTGAGAGAGGTGCTATCATTAGTCGGGATACACCCCATTATATATTGTCTTGTGCTTCAAAGGGGGTAAGTGGGGCTGTTGCGGTGAAACTCCCATCAATATCAAATATGAAGAGGAATAGACGCAATATACGAGCTAAGTAAAATGATGTTCCTGCTTTGCCCGATTGCCAAGAAGATCTTATCATCCCGGAAGAATTTACCAAAACTCACAAAGGAGAACTGTTTCTTATGTATGCCTCGAATCCCACAAATGATCGTATATTGATTTTCTCTCTCTCTCTCTCTCTCTCTCTCTCTCTCTCTCTCTCTCTCTCTCTCTCTCTCTCTCTCTCTCTCTCTCTATATATATATATATATATATATATGATATATATATATATATATATATATATATATATTTTATATATATATATATATATATATAAGAGAGAGAGAGAGAGAGAGAGAGAGAGAGAGAGAGAGAGAGAGAGAGAGAGAGAGAGGGATTATAACACTTGTTCATCCTGCATCTCTCATTTCTCCTCCGTACTACATCATATAACAGGATTTTTGAAAGGGATCCTCACGAAACAATATGGATTCCTTTCACATCCCTTAACGCCAGTGCAAAATGTTTACTGAGGGTTAAATGACTTCTTGAAATCATTATTTCCAAGCAATGTCCTTGTCGGAATCTTTCGCCTTCTTCCTGATATAGTAAGTGGAATGCAGATGTAAAGGAAGGAATGGTAAGGTCTTCCTCTTTTCCGTTTTCTTGTTAGGTGCCAATTTTAAATCATTTGCATTTTTATGTGAAAATAATTTGTTTTTCCTGCATCTGAAATATGAATGTGCTTTGAACTGTGGGTAGATTAATGCTTTTTTGTATTTGAAATGTAAACAAATATATTTGACTCTGTCTGTATGATCCAGTACTATTAAGCTACGTGCTTTTGTTTAGGAAAACGAGAACAAGAGGAACATGAATAAACACAGAATTAAATAGCCTCTTCATAATCATATTCTGGAGACTTCCCTGTCATTTGAATGATCATTTGTCCAACTGGTTTATAATAGAATACAATAACATCTCTAAATCTTCCTTTGTCACATTATTGGAGTCTGTAAAAGAATGCCACGTGCCAGTCGTGTGAATGAATAGTCCGGTCCAAAATCCGTTTTGCTGAATATCTGAAAAGGACTTTCATTACAGAAAAGGCTTCGTTCAGCTGTTGCGGTGTTCGTGGGATCTTCATTGAATGGCGAGAATTATAACCCGTTTTGGAATTCGTTCATTTTGAGCGCATACTCTTGGTACTGCAAAGCTACCGGAACGCGTCGAAATCTATATATATTTATCACTTCATTTTCATTATGGATAATTCAGTAGGTTAAATTTATAAGCACGACCTATGGAAACTTTATATATATATATATATATATATATATATATATATATATATATATATATATATATATATATATATATATTATATATAAAGAGTTCCCTTTGCTTAAATTATGCCACTTTATGTGTAAGCGTTCTTTTGAAATTGGATCCCAATTACCATCAAAACGTGGTAACGTGACTTTGGGTCATAACCGCGACTATATCTATTCAAGCATTTCTTATTTCTGTGCCTATGACTAGAGAGTGGGATAGTTTGTTACCTGGCGCAGCTATGAAATTCTCTGATCTTCAAATATTCAAGCGAGGAGTGAATTCCTGAATCTCAGGTGTATCTGTTTACTATTCTGTTCCCACATATTTACTTGACATTACCTTTTCAAAAAACTTGGTCTTTCCCAGTAGGATAATATCCCTTTGGAACCTACTTGGGTTTATAGTCTGTTAACTATCCTATCCATAAGTGTTTTCAGCTGGAGATTTTAAAAGAAAGAAAGACAGATGAAGTAGTATCAAATCTATACAAAACCATCAGGATTTAATAGCTCATATCATGTATGGTCACCTCTTTATTGTGTACAACCTCCTTAAACATAAAACTTAAAAATACCGTATAAGCTGAAAAGTACAGCCACGGTAAGCTTGGATCAGATAAAAAAATGGATACTTATTTCGTTGGAATAAAATCAATACTAAATATGAAATTCTCTATTTAAATGCAAGGACTGTTTACCCAAGAGGGCAAAGAACGCGCAGAAAATAATGTTACGTCGACTGAGCAGAAAGTGAGATGTTTGTTGGATCAAAGGAGTTTCCAGAGGGGGAGAGAGAGACTTGATGGCAAAATAACAGGGGAGCTTAAAAAAAAAAAGAAGAGAGAGAGAGAGAGAAAAAAAGAGGGGGATACGTAGAGAAGGAAAACGAAACTGAGGGGTGGCAAGAGAAACAGAGTTTTCGAAGCAAGGCACAGGACAGATGAGGAATTCCAACGCAGAAGAATTTTTGAGGGAAGAAAAGAGAAACGGGGGAATTCGAGAAATAAATGTTTATCCAGAATGAAATATATGAAATGGTCGATGGCACGTGGACGTCAGGAGGAACTGAAGTTCTCACTGATTTTGGGAAGTAATTGCCACGATGAGAACCAGATGAAGAAGAACGTTTGACTGATCAAACTTTGGTATACAGCGATAAAAGTCAACACAATACTGAAGGCATAATATATCTCTCAAGTATAAAAGGCCAATTAAAATATTGGTTTAAAGCTAAGGGCTATATTTCGGTGGACTAACTTTCACCCTTTCTAGTACTTGATAAGGGTGGAAGTAAGTCCACCGAAATATAGAAGTCCTTAGCTTTAAACCAGAGTGTTTTAATGGGCTTTTTATACGTGAGATGTATCCTGTTTTAACAGATGAATTTATTTACACACAAAAATATATATTATATATATATTAATACACACACGTATGTACGTATGCATTTACATATGCATATGTATACGAATGTGTGTAACGAAGTTAAACTATTCGCAATCGATTAATAATGAAAAGAGAAACTGATGGACATCATCAAAGTATTAAAAACGAAAATTAATCAAAAGTGACTATTTAGTCTCCTTTCCCGATAATGAAACGCGACTTACAAAAGGGCATTAAAGGTCAGAAGGTCATGGGGCATTTTCCATAAGCATGGTTAATAAGTGTACATTGATGACGTCATCTATGAGTGCTTAAAAGTTTCGTGACATTTTCTATAAAGAGGAATTACTGCATCAGAAAGGTAGTGTGAACGGATATAGGTATTTATTCCTATAGATATAATTCTATAGGTCATTTCAACTGTTACGAAACTTTTCATAAAGTAGTTCGATTATATACGTTCGTTCAAAAGTAGCTATGCAGAATATAATAGCAACACAGTATTCTATGTTAGATGGTAATGGCTAAATAAGCAACAGCATATTGTTATGGTATAAATGGATATAAGGCATCTTATGCACAATATTATTTGTATGATTACTATTATCTGACTTCCTTATTACGTCATCTTTACGTCAGCTACTTTTGGACGATAATTCCTCATACTTTCATCAAATTACATTTCATCAAACATTTAATATTGAACTAATCTATCACATTCTATATCTTGCCTCTAGGAGAGAGGCAACAATGCTATTCAAACGGAGAAAATCGTCCTTAAAAAACTCAATAAACTCAATATATCCAATGGAATGGAAATTCGAAGGATGAAGGAGATATGAAATATGAGAGCACCTGCCACACAGCATTTGATCTGGTCCGTGAACGCAATCAGCAAAAATGAAATTAGACGCATCGGCTGCGCTAAACAGGATTTTTTGAAATTCAGCAGTTTCGAATCACAATGCTAAATACTCCCGGTTGAAAAAGAGATACGCCAGTTTGTAAAAAGTCTCTTTCTCTCTCTCTCTCTCTCTCTCTCTCTCTCTCTCTCTCTGACACACTGAAACAGCGAGATTAAATACTGTCATTTCAGTTACATCTTCGCATCATGCAGAATCGAAACTTGTTGGTCTTTCTCTCTCTCTCTCTCTCTCTCTCTCTCTCACCCACACACACACACACACGCACACACACGCACACACACATACACACTTCCCGGACAATAGAAAAAAACAAAATTAAATGAAACACCAAGTGTGTGTGTTTTTTTTTTTTTTTTTTTTTTTTTTATTCACAAAAACACTGAAAATTGCAGTGGTGACCAAGTGAATATCGTCTAGCAAAGGAAATCAAATCATTGAAAGAAAAATACTTCGCGTTCTGGAACCATGAACTATTCGCTCTCAAAAACTCGTGAAGTTTTCTATCAGTAAGAGTCGCCAAAGCGTTTGACAGATAATTGTTCTGTTTTGCTTTATCTGTTCTACGTTGCAGAAGAATTTTTTTTTTAATTCTCCTGCGTCCTCTGGTCTATTTGAGATAAACTGTCATATTATAATCATTATAATCAGTATAACCCCATATCCTTTAATTTACCCTGTTAAGTAATCGGACTGAACTGGCCGACCCCTCAAAAAAAATACAAAATAATAATTTCTCTAATATTAGCGCTAAAATCACTTTTAAGGGACCACCTAAAGAATTACACGTGGATTTAGTTTTTCTATACCTGGAAATTGGATGAGAAATTAGATGGTGAAATAGCTTAATTCCCATTTTACCGCTCTGTTTATACAAGCGTTCATGTGAGCCGTGATTTTCTATTTCTTTTTTCTGTACTCATTCTGGGAGAAGTGAAAAATTATATTTTGAGTAAGAAAATCATTTAGTAAATGTACGACTCAGTTATCTTCCTTTCTTCGTGTATAAGTTTATGTGGGAGGATTTGAAATGGAATAGAGTTGAAGTCTGATGTATTGAAAGTCATTGGCTGCGTCAGGATACAGCTGATGAGTTTGAGTGAAACCGGCAGATAACAATATTATCATACATGGGAGATTCATTTTTAACTTTCATTCATACCCGACTGTGATGAAAGTATGGAAGATTGATACTAATCATAAATCATCTTATTGCCGAAGAGGAAAACTATCCAAAAGGAAAATAGCTCTTATGACTTCCAGGTCCATGACGCAAATCTTAACGAGATGAAAATCTATTTATCTATTTATCTTCCCGAATAATTCGATCGATTTTTTTATACATCTTCGCTTCTCACACGTAGTTCCAGGCTTAGTGAGACTCGGTGAGCATCAGATCTCTCCCAGTATTTGCACGACTGAAATTCGTGGAATCATTTAAACACTTCAACGGCCTCTTTGATAACTGGTCGATCCTTTGGTCTGCTATATTGGTTTATTGGCTGGACAACGCGTCCAGTTCTGCACGGGAAGAGTGCAAATCCAAAAGAGCAGCTGAATAAAACGAGTCCAGAGAGGCAATCGGCTCACTGCAATGAAAACCACTGTCCTTAGTACAGACGTCAGACAAGAGAAAAAATGGAAAATAAAGAATGCATAAAAAAACTTGAAAAGAATTCTAGGGGGATTGTAACTCGCCATTGTGAAGCCAGTAATTGTTACGCGAAGTTCACCAGTACCTTTGCATTAAAAACTGTGGGTGAAAACTTCGTATTTAAGGCTAGAGAGGTTGAGAGAAGATGGCAAAATTAACCTCAAATGGTGGCAGTCGTTTTATTAAGCTCAATTACGTATATATAGTTTCCCCTTAGTAAGTGAAAACATGTTACAGATGTTTCAGAGATCTGTATTTCGTGAGCTTTGGGTGCAGAGAAAGAGAGAGAGTATATGCTTCCGTTACAAAGGAAGTTTATAAACAAAGTAATCCAAACACAGGGCAGAAGCGTTCAGCAGAATAGTGAGGGCATATATATATATATATATATATATATATATATATATATATATATATATATATATATATATATGTATGTATGTATGTATGTATATATACATACTTATGTACATAGATATGTGTGCGTGTGTATGTGTATACGTATATACTCACAGACTTTCCATTTCAACAGAGTGTTCAAACGGAGTTCCAGGAATATGGAAAGTTGAAGACAATGCCTATTGATTACTTTTTACTTGGACCCAATACACGCTTTCATAATGTACAGGAAGACAATAGATTGTAATGTCTCCCCTTCTACACTTCACAGGTAAGTCGTGTATTGATCGGCTGAACTAATTACGTGCTCCGAGTCCAAGATCAGTAATATATAAGCCATACAGTAATTAATGCTCCTGAATATCTGACAATACTCTGTGTTACCAGATATTCCCAGGCTCTCTTTTTTTTATTTACAAAAACGGAAACCACTGAATAATTTACATCTTCCAGTGGTATTTACTTCGACGTGCCATCACTGCTACGAAACCCCTCAAAAAGGCAGTTTCCCGTGTTACCTGTCGTGACTCTGGTCTTCCAAGAGTCTTACATTTGCTTTTCTCTTTAGATGCTACGACGTGACTGAAAGATTGTTTGGCTTCAGTCTCCCACTTCCAACGTTATGAGGTTACTGTTGTCCTCTCCTCTAATGAGTTCTCCTTGATGGCTTTCTTTGTCATTTTTCATCTGAGACTCAGTTTATATATCTTTCATAAACTTCCTGGCCATTTACTTCAGGTTTACCTATGATTGTTGCATTTTCCCATCACGCATTAATCTTTGGCGTTTTAATTTCCTGCAAGTATCCTTTCGAACTCAGATTTGACCTTGAAACCTAAAAATCTCCGAAGATGTACAACCGCAAGTAATTTGCATCCTTTTCTGTATTATGAACTTATTGTGTTTAATCGACAAATTATCGACGTAGTCGAAACCTATTTAATCTCTAATTGGAATTGAGATTGAAACTTATTGTTGGGTTATAACAGATAAGAGAACCGGTGAAAATTGACGCAATTCCTTGCAAAGGAAAACAGACCAAGAAAGTCCTTTCACTCACAGCCCTCTTGATACTTCTCACTGTTTTGAATACGAATGTCTAACCTCGACTGCTCGCAAAAGTTATTGCTAAATACTTTCGTAACTCTGCCTCAACGGACCTTCATTGTCAATTGGAAACCACTTTTTAATCTCCTTTGTAACGCCTGCCCCACTTGACCTGACTTGCATTCAAAGTAGACCACCTGGTTCGAGATTGTAATTTCGCGAGACGCTCTTCCTTAATCACAGTGAGCTTATTAGATCATACCCCCTAATACCCAATAATGATACGCGATTGCAAATTTAATGATACGTGATTGCAATAATGGGAGGGATGAATGAAAGGAATCATTAGATTTCTGTCTGATTAGTCATTCAGTTGAAAGGGCATTTTCCTTATCGCAGTCATCAAATTACAGTGGATCAGGATCCTATTCTCTAACTGAAGCCCAGTATGATTACAATCCAGCCTCTATATGGAGCAATAACGCCTTTGCTTATGTCTTTCTCTGCCTTCTTCCTCTTGACCAGTCTTTAACCTGGTTAGAAAGTCAATATGCACCAATATGTTGACTATTGAGTTACGGAGTAGTACAGATAAGACTGAAGCTAGGCGAGACATTTTTTTAACTGGAAGTCGAACAACATAAACGTTCTTTTTTTGCTGCAGGGCAGAGGAAGATTTAAAATCTAGTCAAATAAATAAAAAGGGAGGAAAAGACTGATTTGCGGACGCACATGATAAACAAATACATTTCAAGTAGCATGCTGGTCTTTAGCTAATGATAATGCTTGATCACCAAGAAATTTTCGAGTGAAAAGTGAAAAAAATATTAAAACTTTACTGGGTTAAAACGATTTTGGTTAAGATATAATTTACACTGTTTTCCGGAGTCATTTGCTTTTACTCACATACAGTCTAATCCTCCCCTTTCCTATGGCTCCCTGGTTGTCTTAATGACAGCATCAGCGCTTACCTTAATGCGGCCCTGAAGTGTACTAAGGTGTGAAAGGGACTTTCTAAAACACTGGGGTAAATGGATGACCCATTTGCACTAGAGCATTGGAGGTCAGGCCATTAAAAGGATTCATTGTATTGCGCAACTGGAAAACGTTGCTTATTTCAGAGACTTCAGCAACATTGTTTTTATTTACAACGTCTAATTCAGAAAACGTCTTTTTCCCAAAGTTGTTGAGAAGGCAAACAATAAAAGCAATGAAAGATTCCATCAACTTCCCTCATTTTGGAAAATAATAGTTATTTAGAAATTCCTTAAATGCTTACAATAGTAAGTTTTTAAGGCTGCTTAGGACGAGTTTCTATAGAAATGTTAAGCATTCATACAATTATACGCACAATTTTTCAAGACCTGTCAAAAAGGGGGCGTAACGGTAGGCTTAGTTTTAATGACTTTCAGATGCTGTGAATAGACGATTTCGGTGGAGAAAATGATTATTTCTAAACGAGATATACTGAATTCTTTTTGAACGAAACTCTCTCCGAGCAAAAGGTTTACTTAATATTGATGGAAATGAAGCTTGAAATAATGAAATGACCGGATCATTGAATTTCCTTACGTTACTAAGTTAGGAAAGGTTTGCTTAAATTTTAATATACCGCCCGTATGGGGTTTCCCATTAGTCGGTTTTAGGATTAGCGGGTCATAGAGACTGGCATACCAAAGGACCAGTACTCTCTTTATCTTCTCAACCCAAATCCAAATTTCGTTTGCATTGAAATCACCTCGTACAACCAACCTGTCACTTTCTCCAAACATGCCAGGCAAATTTTAATGAATGGAATGCCCTCATCAAGCTCGAAATTGTACTCATGGGTAATATTTTGGCCTGAATGTTTAATACCTGAAATGTATACGGTAAAAATACATCGGGATATTTATAGATTTTCTTTTGTTTTATTAACCTTTGCATTTCTATTTGTGTAACGTCATTCCAATAAGAAATTACTAAGAATTATATACTAGCAAAAGAATATATTTCATTTTTGCAAAATTAAACAAACAAATATTTAGTTCCATACAATCAATTCACATGAAAGCCAAAAGCAAAACCTCACCGAAAATTGTAGAATAACCCAATTTACAGAAGGTAGAAGTTCTGTAAATCAGGTTTATTTTAAAACGTCAAACTGTCTCACGATCCTATAAGCTTTCGAATGATCAAACTTGAAAAATAAAAGAGAAATCATTCACAAAAACTGAAACTTCTTAGAATAACTCTGAACCGGGAACTGGATTATTATAATGATACGATGGAGCTGTCTGAATGCTTAACCATTCAGTGTCGGGTCTATAAACTGTAATGACACTCCTAGTGACTACGTAAAAAAAAGTGACGATCTGAATACATTTCAAAGGGATCTGAACGCATCTTTGATCCCCTTTCGAGGTGTAACTGTCAGTAAAAAAAATGAGAGAGAGAGAGAGAGAGAGAGAGAGAGAGAGAGAGAGAGAGAGAGAGAGAGAGCATATTTCTTTGCTCTCAAATTATTATAAAGCTACACCATAAAATAAATCATGGTAAGAAATTGTCGGATTATTTACTGACTGTAATATTCAAGTTTTAGACGAATTCTTCCATTTGACGGATTCTAGCAATAAAATATAATGATCTAACTCTGATATTATAAACGACGGGGACGTCCTCATTATATTCATTATTACAAACTGTTGTCATCAATCACAATATGAGATGAGAGAGCAGTGTGAATATGGCATCAAAAGACTTTTTTGAGTAGAAACGAATTAATGGCTGGGTGATTCTCAAAGTCCCTCGAATGGAAACTGTTAATGAAATACTGAGCATAAGCGTGTGTGTCTGGTAATGAGTTCTCGCTGCCGGATAGATCAGGATAAAAAGGGCTCATAGAACGTCTGGAGCCGCTAGTGCAGAGACGAGTGGCACATGATCTCTCGCAACACCAATCTATTCAGAATGTAATCTCTCGCAACACAAATTTATTTAGCCTCTCATCCTTCGCAACACAAATTTAATTAGCGTCTAATCTTTAGCAACAAATTTATTAAGCATCTAATCTCTCACAATATAAATTTATTTTGCATATAATCTCTCACAACATAAATTTATTTAGTATCTAGTCCCCTGCAACATAAATTTATTTAGCCTCTAATCTCTCGCAACGTATATTTATTCAGCATATAATCTCTCACAACATAGATTTATTTACAATCTCATCCTTCGAAACACAAATTTATTTAGCCTCTAGTCTCTCGCAACACAAATTTATTTAGCATGAAATCTCTCGCAAAAGAAATATATTTGAAAAATAATATCTTGCTACAACTTTAATTAGCATCTCATTCTTCGCAACACAAAATTTAGCATTCAATCTCTTCCAACATAAATTTATTCAGAATATAATTTCCTGCAACACCAGTTCATTCAGTCACAGATAGAAACTTATTGTACTGAGGGCCAAACTCTTCATGGGTGCATGTACAGCTAATAATGAAAATTCTCAAATATCAATAACTGTTTCAAAAGATGTGCTTTCCATTAGAAATAAGAAATTTTAATAGAAATCCAGCAAAGTTACAATGCATTTCCACACTGATACAATGCCCCTTATATTTTCATTTGTTTATTCATTGATTTTTTTTATTTTACCTTTTCCGTTTTTCCAATAACTGATCTCCCCTTTCTGCATTCCCCTTTACCTTCTGTTGATTCTTTTGCATGAACATCATATTCTTTGGAAGCTTGAATTTCAAGTTAATGACCCCTGTAGGCTTCTTACATACGAATAGGGTTCATCTTCTGGATAATAATAATAATAATAATAATAATAATAATAATAATAATAATAATAATAATAATAATAATAATAATAATAATAATAATAATAATAATAATAATACCCTTAGTAGCCTGAGTCTTCAAATTGAGAAACAAATCCATATTTATGTAAATGTTTTTAATTTAAATATATGTACATTTACATAACTGTGGATTTTGATTCTCCAATAAATAATAATAATAATGATAATAATAATAATAATAATAATAATAATAATAATAATAATATAATAATAAAAATAAAAAAATGAATAATAATATAATAATAATAAATAAGTTTTTATTGAAAGATATTGCTGCATCAGCTGCATTCAACTTGTAAATAGTCTTCTCTATTTTTCTAACAATAGCATTCTCTCTGCTACTACAACTGGCGAGTATTGCGCCGATATTACTCATCAGGAGGAGTCAATTTCGGGGATATTGCTTAAAATTTATTTATTTGTCACAGTACATGAACAAATAAAAAATACAAGTCGATCTAGTGGCCAACGTTTCTCTCGGTATCATCCGAGCATGATCATGGCAGTGGATCGGAGTAGACGATCAGCTAGGCTGCAACAGCGCAACCTTCAACGACGAGAAGTGTCTTGAAGAAAACTTCTTTCAACCAATAGCTGGAGCGCATTGCGCCACCAGCCAATGAAAACGCAGCTCGCGGTTGACCCCCTGCTGACCTGCCGCTATATATTGCCACAGTCACAAAGACAATCATTGAAAACTTAGAAGAGCATGCCCAGGTGCTCTACAACCTACCTCCACCAAGGTAATCAAACTAATAAAATCAATCACCCTCATCACATCCCCTCATTGTAAGGCTCTATCCACATCATCCACTATCATTCTTTTAAACAACTTTACCTACAACTAAAATCCTCCCGCAGGGACCCAGGGGAGTAAAGGGTTGGACAACCCCACCTGCACCGCTTCTCCGATTTTCGAAAGCCTTACACTCATTCAAACTTCTTCTATAATATGACATGATGGCCCTCTCTTACTGACACCATCATCCTTCCCCTGTCCACTCCTATCTCTACAACTAAAGATATTTCCAATTTCAAAAAAAACTAACCATGTACCTAAAGAATCTTTTCAGATCACCTACGGGCCGAACAAGGGAAAGGCCCGTGCCAACAAGAAGTGTTGGCTTAATACAAAAACAACAACAACAACAACAAAACCTACAGTCTACTCCGATCAACTGCCGTGATCATGCTCGGATGATACCGAGAGAAACGTTGGCCACTAGATCGACTTGTATTTTTTATTTGTTCATGTACTGTGACAAATAAATAAATTTTAAGCAATATCCCCGAAATTGACTCCTCCTGATGAGTAATATCGGCGCAATACTCGCCAGTTGTAGTAGCAGAGAGAAAGCTATTGTTAGAAAAATAGAGAAGACTATATACAAGTTGAATGCAGCTGATGCAGCAATATCTTTCAATAAAACTTGTTTGAAAGAGGGTCTCCTTCCAAATAATAATAATAACATCTATGTTGCACTAACTCGTGAAAGCATGTAATGCAACATTCAAACACTTTCCTAGCTACATTTCAAAATTTATACGGGACTAATGTACCTGAGAAAAACACGAAACCGATATTTACATTGTTCAAAAAATCATTCACATTATATGCATACAATAAAATGGTTGATATATTTTTCCCCCGAGCGGTAACGTAGTAAAAATCAAGTTCTATATTTTCTTAGATTAAGGTCGAATGACCTCCCTTGATAAGGGTCAGCTTCGTAAACAAATCAATTATTTTTCCTTCGGTTAAAACCATATTATTTCCAAGAAGGGAAGACATACGCGTGCCAGATGTACGATGAATTATGGTTTTTTACGACTGAAGGAAATTCTCTACGGTCTCAACATTTCAATTCCTCATTTCCAAGAAGTGTTGTTAATAAAACGGTCTTGCTAGTAGTCTCATTAATTAGAAATGGCCCTTAATTACAGTTGACAGCTAGAATGGGATAATTAGATCCCCGTTGTCATGTAATCTGGTTAGAGTCAATGGTTCATAAAGCATCAATTCCCTGAACAGAGAGAGACCAAGCAACGTAATATCTTGTGGTTATGATCCTTACCTGTTTAATCATTAGGTGAGGAAACAAATGTAATCAAAGCTGATTAAACGAGGATATTGACTCATAGAAGGAAGGATGTTAAAATGACAAAAAACGAAACGAATTAAACATAATTTTCAAAATGAAAATATAAAGTTAAAATACTTTACAGTGCATAATACTCCATTGTAATTATTCGGTTGTGATTGAATGAAAAGCAGCAAAATCCACATATTGCTTACTTTATTTCCTAAAAACGTATTGGAGCAAAGTGTCACAAAACATAACGAAGAGTGATTTGTGAAATTTAGGATGTCAAGCCAAGCACTGGGGAGTTTTCGGCCATTCAGAGCTTGACAGCATGAAGAGGGAGTTTGAATTGTCAAGACAGCAAGATAAAGTGATCCAAAAAAAATGAGGTGAAGTACATTGATCTAACGCTTGCACTGGAAAAAAAAAATTCCCACTAAAAAACTCTTATCTCCTCTAGCGCTTTCCAAACTCAAAACAAACACTAGGAGTACGAATCCTTATGCAGGTGACCGAGACATTTAACCAAATATATCTGAATAAAACTGGAAACACAAATCGGGAAGTATAATTCTTTTTTGTAAGAAGAAAAGAAAATTATTAACTGCACTGAATAACGGATGAAGGAACATGTCGAATAGATGCTTCTCTCTCTCTCTCTCTCTCTCTCTCTCTCTCTCTCTCTCTCACACACACACACAGACACACACACATACACACACACATATCGTCCATCCTCGTTAGGTTACAAAACTGAATGCTATTCCCTCTGCTCGTGTCTACTAATACCACTATCCCATGGGTTAAGAGAGAGAGAGAGAAAGAGAGAGAGAGAGAGAAGAGCGAGGGGGGTTATAGTCAAGCCCTTCACCGAATTGGACAATCGCCGAAAAAGGAATAAGCGGAAACATTAGCACAACACTTTTCTGTCTATATATATATATATATTATATATATATATATATATATATATATATATATATATATATATATATTTATATATATATAGATAGATAGAATTATAGATAGATAGATAGATTGATAGATAGAAAGAAAGATAGATAAATTAAGAGAGAGAGACAGAGAGACAGAGAGAGAGAGAGAGAGAGAGAGAGAGAGAGAGAGAGAGAGAGAGAGGGAGGGGAGGGAGGGTTGCAAGCATCTGTTTATTATTTTGTTATCCAATGTATACAATTGCATTCGTATAACTTTGAACGAAATTTCTATTTTACCCATCACAAACAGCATTCAAAATTAAACAATCTTAATATACACTACGTACAGATGCTATTAATTTCATTTAAGAGCAAATTAAGAGCAATTAACAACAGGACGTAGCAATATCTGCATCTATATGAGGCAGGAAAATATTGTGATTCGTAGAAACTTCCACTGAAACAGGTGTTATACATTCCGGATTTGTCTCCCAATCACTGTAATGACCGTCATTTTCTGGAAATAATTCTGGAAATGATTGGCTATTTGTATCTCTATAGTTTAATGGTATGATGGACTGCTGACAGAGAGAGAGAGAGAGAGAGAGATAGAGAGAGAGAGAGAGAGAGAGAGAGAGAGAGAACAGGATGTAAGAAAACGAGGTAGAGCAATTGAGATTTTAAAATGTCAATGTAAATTGGGCACATTTGTGCTTTAAAAGTCATGAAAAAATAGTCAAAAAAATATTAGAAATATAAAACTTAAATTTTTATATATTTTCACGTCAAGGAACGGTTGGAAAATTTGTCGGGAAAAAACTATCGCGTTCTAGTACATAAAGGTCTTTTTTTATATGACTGTTATATCCTTTGACGTCACTTGGCAGATAGGAAACTGCCTTTGTTCTGGTCTGAATTATTTTCATTATTGCTACTCTCCCCATCAAAGAGAGAGATAAATGATTATGAAATCCAGTGCTTCGGATTTCCATGGGAAATCCTATACTGGTATTCCATTAATTAAAACTTCTATATTCGTGAAGGACATCAAGTAGTTCACGTATTGCTAGTCTCCAGAAGATCGAGACTACAGTTCCTTCTCTAAATCTCTTACTTTCATGATACGTCGTCGAGTGAAATTGTAATTACTTATTCCAAATGATCTGCGCTCGAAGACGTAACACGTCAGTATCTACTAGATTAATCCCGCAGAGGTGTAGTTTTATTAATGGACTCCAAGATGCGCACTGTAAAAGCATTACTAAAGGGTGCTTGCAGCATCCCTTCGTCCCCTATCTGCACCCAAACTTTAGCCTTTTACTTTACCTCCATTCCTTATTTTCTGGATCTGTATCTTGATTTCCAAGATACAGAATCACTGAATTATTTGCCATTGCTTGGATCTTAGCCAAAACTCCGGGGAAATATCCTTGCAGATGCAACTAGATTTAAAGTCCTCAGTACCTCTCGCAGGAGACCCGTTGCAAAGAAGTGACCTACGTATCTGTTGTGCTGTGAGATTCAAGTCCTTCCCTTTCCGTTCTTCTCTTTTCATTCGCTATTGCAATCAGACTTGAGTGGCGTAACAGGATG
>NC_061100.1:23874941-23876060 GCF_015104395.2 Macrobrachium nipponense | reverse complement strand
CCACTGTTACCCAAAGTAAATCATATTCCTTTTTAAGAAACCGTTTATCATAATATATCAGATGAAATTGGTACGCGACAGATGATTCTGATAGGCGTAAAACCTGTAATTTGTTTGTTATCTACTTTTTACAAATATGATAACATTTACGTAGAACTTTGATCACCTTCCCCGCCACTAATGAGAGCAGATATTTTATCTCTCTCATATGTATATACATCGGTACAGAAAAAAAATAATCAATGCAGTTTACTGATCTTTAAATCTCTAGTGGCCTGCTTATAAAGTCTGCGTTACATATGTAAAATATCTTCATAACATATATATATATATATATATATATATATATATATATATATATATATATATATATATATAAACTTATCACGTATACAATGGTTCTGTCCAATAGCACAATTACTAGAAGGACCTCATTTAAACTGGATGGTATCGTGCGGAGATATTTAATCAAAAAAATTACAAGCTTTAAAGGACATCCAGTCCTCATTATCAAGCATCCAAGAAATAACTCCGCTAGATACCATCCAGTTTGTATGAGGTCCTTCTAGTAGTAGTAGTAGTATATATATAAGATATGCTCTCTTTTCCGTTATGATAGCATCATGATACTGCAGTATTCCGTTCCCGATACACAGATTCCCACCTGACTTCAAAGGAAATGGAAGGTATGATATCCTCGTTTTTCGATATATCTTTTGTGAAAGAATCCATCTCCACATGTAGGCCATTTCCTCCGATTGCGTCTGACGTATTGGAAATGATCTGACGTCTCATGGTGGAATTTATTGCTTCCCCTCTTCTATCCTTCCAGTTCTTTGTTCGTTTTTTTGTCTATTTATCCAGTCCAATTTCCCCAATATTTCTCCCTCCCCTTCCGTGCCTTTACTTAGTTACCCTCTCTCACTGATTTCATTCACGTGTTTCTGCTGCATTCTGGTCTCTTAGAATGAATGCGATGGTGGCATGATTACAACAATATTTCATTTTATTAAACCTTACCACCCACCGTTTATAAAAAAGGATAATTAACAATATTTCACCACTGGGGAATTCATTTCCGCATCCCCAGCAAACTTTTAACAGGAAAAATATGATATA
>NC_061100.1:23862441-23864941 GCF_015104395.2 Macrobrachium nipponense | reverse complement strand
ATTTCATGGAGTGTGACATCACAAGCCTTGGAATTATTAAAGAAAAATGTGGACTAAAGATAGTCAGTACTATAATTATTTCGCTGGTACTGAGTGTTTCTCTTCACGACATAAGTGCTATGAAAGTATACTTGTCATCTATGATTTTGCTTAGAGTCCCAAGTGGTTTTCTTTTCAGTGACTTTAAGAAAGTTGTCAATCCGAGAGACCCATATATATATATATATATATATATATATATATATATATATATATATATATATATATATATATATGTATATATATATATATACATATATATATATATATATTATATATATATATATATATATATATATATATATATATATGAGAGAGAGAGAGAGAGAGAGAGAGAGAGAGAGAGAGAGAGAGAGAGAGAGAGAGAGAGAGAGACAGAGAGAAGATAATATTTGTCCATCCTTTAACTCTCCTCCGGACTACATCATATAACAGGATTTTTGAAAGGGATGTTCGCGAAACAATATGGATCCCTTTCACATCACTTACTGTGGGTTAAAAGACTTCTTGAAATCATTATCTCCAAGCAATGTCCTTGTCGGGATCTTTCGCCTTCTTTCTAATATAGTAGGTGGAATGCAGATGTAAAGGAAGGAATGGTAATGACTTCCTCTTCTTCCCTTTTCTTGTTAGGGGCCAATTCTGAATCATTTGCATTTTTATGTGAAAATAATTTGTTTTTCCTGCATCTGAAATATGAATGTGCTTTTGAACGTGTGAGGTAGATTAATGCTTTTGTATTTGAATGTAATGAGGAATATATCTTAATTTAGTGAATCACCTGTCTTCATCAATCAAGAAAGAAATTAATGCAAACAAATATATTTGACAATCATGTACAACTGTCTGTACGATCCAGTACTATTAAGCGACGTCCTTTTGTTAAGGAAAACGAGAACAAGAGGAACATGAATAAACCAGAATTAAATAGTCTCTTCATAATCATATTCTAGAGATTCCCCTGTCACTTGAATGATCATTTGTCCAACTGGTTTCTAATAGAATACAATAACATCTCTAAATCTTCCTTTGTCTCATTATTTTTCCTAAAAGTTCTTTCAAGTCTAGCATGTAATTTACCTGATAATAAACCAAGGAACAATTGACTTCAGTGGATTCTTAATATTCGTCGCCTCTTTACTCCAGGCAATGAATTTTAATGGTGATTTATAGGTCGCAATTTCCCGAGAGATTTTTGATGGCTCATTATGAAAGTTTAAACTTTGGCCTTTCCGACGACCAAAGTAATAGCGTTAAAAACTAATTTACTTTTATCGTTATATTTATCATGTTCTTTACCTCATTACGAGATGCTCTCAACATACTTATAGAAAGGTATACACAAAGTTTGATGCTAGATTTTGAAGTCTCTAAACACCACGCAATGTAAATATTGTTCACTTGATGGATAATATACTTTATGACATTCTTTGTTGTTCTTTATTAACTTTTTCCCTATTCCTCCTTCGTTTCTGAAAATTTTTGGTCACATAAAATATTACTGAACCGATTCACACTGTATCCCTAATAATATAACAAGTATTTCCGGAAAACTTTGAACAAGAGTGGATCTCGTCCTCTAAATATAAGAAATCTAGATTTACATTTAAACTGAGTAAGTTAAATTAGTTTTTGTACATAATCAAAGAATTCCTAAATTGAGCACCCAAAAGCTACACATTATTCTCTCTCTCTCTCTCTCTCTCTCCTCTCTCTCTCTCTCTCTCTCTCTCTCTCTCTCATTTCTCCATTGCAGACTATAAGAAAAGAACAGCAATCTCCATTTGATTCCTTAACCATCTCCCCCATCTCTCTCTCTCTCTCTCTCTCTCTCTCTCTCTCTCTCTCTCTCTCTCTCTCTCTCTCTCTCTCTCTCAATTCATAAAACTAGGATCACGCACTATTCCATTCTGGGGATTAATTAGGATAATTAAGAAGTCATTAGAAGGCATAATAAGTTCATTCAAACAGAGGCTCTTCATGATTTTGGAAAATTATAAAAATTCCTTCGCTTTTCGTACGTTTTTTTTTTTTTTTTTTTTTATCAACACCGAAATAATCACCTCGGTCCAATGAACAAGACAAATTCGACTGTGATTTCCACTTCCGTAATGTTGTTCGTATTTCATTTTGCGTAAAAGTAAACCTATGCAAAATGACGGAAACGATTCTTTGGCAAAGTGGAAACTCGGAATCAGTCATTGCCACATTTCGATTCTGCTCAAGGGATTGGAGTCTGTAAAAGAATGCCACGTCCCAGTCGTGGGAATGAACAGTCCGGTCCAAAATCCGTTTTGCTGAATATCTGAAAAGGACTTTCATTACAGAAAAGGCTTCGTTGAATGGCGAGAATTATAACCCGTTTTGGAATTCGTTCATTTTGAGCGCATACTCTTGGTACTGCAAAGCTACCGGAACGCGTCGAAATCTATATATATTTATCATTTCATTTTCATTATGA
>NC_061100.1:23854941-23857441 GCF_015104395.2 Macrobrachium nipponense | reverse complement strand
TGAATAAACATTTATTTTTTATATAACTTTGACTCTCATTTTGATTACCTGTCAGAATGGAGAGAGAGAGAGAGAGAGAGAGAGAGGAGGTCGCTTGGAGAGAGAGAGAGAAAGAGAGTCGCTTGGAGAGAGAGAGAGAGAGAGAGAGAGAGAGAGAGAGAGAGAGAGAGAGAGAGAGAAAGAGATTGAGTGTATCAGTTTACCTACCGCTCGGGGTTCCACGTTTACCAAATAAAAACGAGATTAATATCTCGTTTACATACTTATTATGTACATAGATGCGTGTGTGTGTGTATGTGTATACGTATATACTCACAGACTTTCCATTTCAACAGAGTGTTGAAATGGAGTTCCAGGAATATGGAAAGTTGAAGACAATGCCTATTGATTACTTTTTACTTGGACCCAATACACGCTTTCATAATGTACAGAAAGACAATAGATTGTAATGTCTCCCCTTCTACACTTCACAGGTAAGTCGCGTATTAATCGGCTGAACTAATTACGTGCTCCGAGTCCAAGATCAGTAATATATAAGCCATACAGTAATAATGCTTCTGAATATCTGACAATACTCTGTGTTACCAGATATACCCAGGCTCTCTTTTTTTATTTACAAAAACCGAAACCACTGAATAATTTACATCTTCCAATGACATTTACTTCGACGTGCCATCACTGCTACGAAACCCCACAAGAGGCAGTTTTCCGTGTTACCTGTCGTGACTCTGGTCTTCCAAGTGTCTTACATTTGGTTTTCTCTTTAGATGCTACGACGTGACTGAAAGATTGTTTGGCTTCAGTCTCCTACTTCCAACGTTATGAGGTTACTGTGGTCCTGTCCTCTAATGAGTTCTACTTGATGGCTTTCTTTTATCATTTTTCCCCTGAGACTCAGTTTATACATCTTTCATAAACTTCCTGGCCATTTTACTTTAGGTTTACCCATGATTGTTACATTTTTCCATCACACATTAATCTTTGGCGTTCTAATTTCCTGCAGGTGTCCTTTCGAACTCAGATTTGACCTTGAAACCTTAAAATCCCCCAAGATGTACAACCGCAAGTAATTTGCATCCTTTTCTGTATTATGAACTTATTGTGTTTAATCGACAAAATATCGACGTAGTCGAGACCTATTTAATCTTCAATTGGAACTGAGATTGAAACTTATTGCTGGGTTATAACAGATAAGAGAACCGGTGAAGATTGACGTAATTCCGTGGAGAAGAAAGCAGACCAAGAAAGTCCTATCATTCACAGCCCTCTTGATACTTCTCACTGTTTTGAATACGAATTCCTAATGTCGACTGCTCGCAAAAGCTATTGCTAAATACTTTCGCAACTCTGCCTCAATGGACCTTCATTGTCAATTGAAAACCACTTTTTAATCTCCTTTGTATCGCCTGCCCCACTTGACCTGACTTGCATTCAAAGTAGACCACCCGGTTCGAGATTGCAAGGGCAAACTCACCATTCCTTGTAATTTCGCGAGACGCTCTTCCTTAATCACAGTGAGCTTATTAGATCATATCCCCTAATACCTAATAATGATACGCGATTGCAAATTTAATGATACGTGATTGCAATAATGGGAGGGATGAATGAAAGGAATCATTAGATTTCTGTCTGATTAGTCATTCAGTCGAAAGGGCATTTTCCTTATCGCAGGCACCAAATTACAGTGGATCAGGTTCCTATTCTGTAACTGAAGCTCAGTATGATTACAATCCAGCCTCTCTATAAAGCAATAACGCCTTTGCTTATGTTTTTCTCTGCCTTCTTCCTCTTGACCAGTCTTTCACCTGGTTAGAAAGTCAATATGCACCAATATGTTGACTACTGAGTTACGGAGTAGTACAGATAAGACTGCAGCTAGGCGAGACATTTTTTTAACTGGAAGTCGAACAACTAACCATTCTTTTTTTGCTGCATGGCAGAGGAAGATTTAAAATCTAGTCAAATAAATAAAAAGGGAGGATGATGCATGATCGCCGAAAAATTTTCGAGTGAAAAGTTAAAAAAGAAAAAAATCAAACTTCGCCTGGTTAAAACGATTTGGTTAAGATATAGGTAACTTAGTTTTCCTGAGTCATTTGCTTTTACTCGCGTACAGTGAATCCTCCCCCTTTCCTATGGCTCCCTGGTTGTCTTAATGACAGCATCAGCGCTTACCTTAATGCGGCCCTGAAGTGTACTAAGGTGTGAAAGGGACTTTTTAAAGACACAGGGGTAAATGGATGACCCATTTGCACTAGGGCATTGGTGGCCAGGCCATTAAAAGGATTCATTGTATTGCGCAACTGGAAAACGTTGCTTAATTCAGAGACTTCAGCAACATTGTTTTTATTTAAAACGTCTAATCCTGAAAAGATTCCATCAGCTTCCCTCATTTTGGAAAATAATAGTAATTTAGAAATTCCTTAAATGCTTACAATAGTAAGTTTTTAAGGCTGCTTAGGACGAGTTTCTATAGAAATGTTAAGCATTCATACAATTA
>NC_061100.1:23834947-23854441 GCF_015104395.2 Macrobrachium nipponense | reverse complement strand
ATTCATACAATTATACGCACAATTTTTCAAGACCTGTCAAAAAGGGGGAGTAACGGTAGGTTCTTAATTTTAATGACTTTCAGGTGCTGCGATCAGACCATTTCGGTGGAGAAAATGATTATTTCTAAACTGAATTTCCTTACGTTACTGAGTTAGGAAAGGTTTGCTTAAATTTTAATATACCGCCCGTACGAGGTTTCCCATTGGGCGGGTTTAGGATTAGCGGGTCAAAGAGACTGGTATACCAAGGGACCATTACTCTCTTTATTTTCTCAATCGAAATCCAAATTTCGTTGCAATGAGATCATCTGTCATTTTCTCCAAACATGCCTTCATCAAACTCGGAATTGTACTCACAGGTAATATTTTGGCCTTACTGCTTAATACCTGAAATGTACGGTAAAAATATTTCGAGATGTTTATAGATTTTCTTTCGTTTTATTAACTTTTGCATTTCTATTTGTGTAACGTAATTCCAAAAAGAAATAGATAAGCATTGTAAACTAGCAAAAGAATATATTTCGTTTTTGCTAAATTAAATAAACAAATATTTAGTTCTGTGGAAACAATTCACATAAAAGCCAAAAGCAAATCCTCACCGAAAATTGTAAAATAACCCAATTTACAGAAGGTAGAAATTCTGCAAAGTACGTTTATTTTAAAACCTCCAACTGTCTCACGATCCTATAAGCTTTCGAATGACTAAACTTGAAAAATAAAAGAGAAATCATTCACAAAAACTGAAACTTCTTAGAATAACTCAGAACTGGGGACTGGATTATTATAATGATACGATGGAGCTGTCTGAATGCTTAACCAGTCAGTGTCGGGTCTATAAACTGTAATGACACTCCTAGTGACCACGTAAAAAAAAGTGACGATCTGAATATATTTCAAAGGGATCTGAACGCATCTTTGATCCCCTTTCAAGGTCGATTGTAACTGTCCAGTAAATAAAAATGAGAGAGAGAGAGAGAGAGAGAGAGAGAGAGAGAGAGAGAGAGAGAGAGAGAGAGACTATAATTCTTTGCTCTCAAATGATTATAACGACACACAATAAAATAAATCATGGTAAAGAATTGTCGGATTATTTACTGACTGCAATATTCAAGTTTTAGACGAATTCTTCCATTTGACTGATTCTAGCAATAAAATATAATGATCTAACTCTGATATTACAAACGACGGGGACGTCCTCATTATATTCATTATTACAAACTGTTGTTATCAATCACAATACGAGATGAGAGAGCAGTGTGAATATGGCATCAAAAGACTTTTTTGAGTAGAAACGAATTAATGGCTGGGTGATTCTCAAAGTCCCTCGAATGGAAACTATTAATGAAATACTGAGCATATGCGTGTGTGTCTGGTAATGAGGTCTCGCTGCCGGATAGATCAGGATAAAAAGGCCTCATAAAACGTCTAAAGCCGCTAGTGGAATATGATCTCTGGCAACACAAATCTATTCAGAATGTAATCTCTCGCAACACAAATCTATTCAGAATGTAATCTCTCGCAACACAAATCTATTCAGAATGTAATCTCTCCCAACGCAAATTTATTTATCGTCTAATCTCTAGCAACAAATTTATTAAGCATCTAATCTCTCACAACATAAATTTATTTTGCATATAACCTCTCACAACATAAATTTATTTTGCATATAACCTCTCACAACATAAATTTATTTAGCTTCTAGTCTCTCGCAACATCAATTTAATTAGCATATAATCTCTCACAACATAGATTTATTTAGCGTCTAATCTTTAGCAACAAATTTAATAAGCATCTAATCTCTCGCAACATAAATTTATTCAGCATATAATCTCTCACAACATAGATTTATTTATAATCTCATCCTTCGAAACACAAATTTATTTAACGTCTAGTCTCTAGCAACACAAATTTATTTAGCATCAAATCTCTCGCAACACAAATTTCTTTGAAAAATAATATCTTGGTACAACTATAATTAGCATCTCATCCTTCGCAACACAAAATTTAGCATTTAATCTCTTCCAACATAAATTTATTCAGAATATAATTTCCTGCAACACCAGTTCATTCAGTCACAGCTAGGAACTTATTGTACTGAGGGCCAAACTCTTCATGGGTGCATGTACAGCTAATAATAAAAATTCACGAATATTAATAACTGTTTCAAAAGATGTGCTTTCCATTAGAAATAAGAAATTTTAATAGAAATCCAGCAAAGTTACAATGCATTTCCAAACTGATACAATGCCCCTTATATTTTCATTTGTTTATTCATTGATTTTTTTTTTATTTTATCTTATCTGTTTTTCCAATAACTGATCTCCCCTTTCTGCGTTCCCTTTTACCTTCTGTTGCTGCTTTTGCATGAACATCATATTCTTTGGAAGCTTGAATTTCAAGTTAATGACCCCTGTAGGCTTCTTACATACGAACAGGGTTTATCTTCTGGATAATAATAATAATAATAACAATAATAATAATAATAATAATAATAATAATAATAATAATAATAATAATAATAATAATAATAATAATAATAATGGCAGAGTGGGTTAGGTAGTCAATGGACTGGTTAAGCAACATTGGGGCTGGTCCGAGGTTGAATGGGTGACTGTTCTCCTCGGCGTTGATTCTTTGGGAAAGGATCTTTACCATAATTTCCTCAGTCTACTCAGCTGTAAATGAGTACCTATTCCTGATGGGGTAGGGTCCAGCTATGGGTTAAATAGCAAAACTCAGCAATGATGTTAAGAAATGAAGGAATAAACGACAACGACGTAAATGGAACCTTTGGCAACAGAGGAGCTTCGTCCGGCAGCCAGGTATTCAACCCAATTGAAGGGGAAGACGGTCAGGTACTTGGAGGTCGTCATCCAGCAACTGACCACCACAACAACAGTAACCAACAGCCTGAGATTGGAGCTACAGAAGCAAACCAAAGGAAGAAATGGACAAGAGAAGAAAATAAGGAAATATGGAGATGCTACATCAGAAGCAACCCGACGGAGAGAGGATATAGAAGAAGGTTGGTCAACATCTGGAATGAGAGGAATAACACCCCCCAAACAGAGCAGAGGGTGGCAGACCAAGTAAGGAACATAAAGAAAAAGAACTGGCTCTCCCCAACAGAAAGAGAAGAACTGGAAAGGGAAATGTCACACGACAACGAATTACACGAAGACGAACGGAGAGACGATGCCACAGAAGACGACAGGGATGATGAGGTATCAAACAACCACACACGAAGAAACACCGACGAAGTAACAGACAGGACGGAATGGGTAGAAAAGATTAGACAATGGATGGAGCCAGATACAGAGAGAACAAAGATCCCCTCCATGAAAGCCTACAACACCAAGAAATTAAGGGAGAAAACAAGTGAGGTCAATGAAATAATGGGCATAATACACACCACCAGTATCACAGAAACAAATAACTTGGCATATGCAGGAGCAAGATTAGTAGCAGAACTGATGGGGATTCGAACACCAACACCACCAGCACAACCAACCCAACAGAAACCAAAACAGCAACCTCCTTGGAAAAGGCGCCTGGAAAAGCAAATCATGGTGATGAGATCTGACTTGGGTAAACTGAAAGAGATGGCAGAAAAAAGGCTAAGAAGCAAGAAAACAAGGGAGGAACTCAACGAGAAATACAAAATACAAGAGAGGGGACTAAACAACACAATAGAAGATGTAAAACAGAGGCTTAAGGCCAAAGAACATAAGACCCAACGGTACATGAACAGGAATAAGGGATACCAACAGAACAAACTATTCGGAACCAACCAGAAAAGACTATACAGCCAACTAAGAGGGGAAGACAACCACCAAGAAATTCCTGAAGCCGAACCAAGTAAGAGACTCTGGGAAAACATATGGAGCAATCCGGTATCACACAAAAAACATGCAACATGGCTCCAGGAAGTCAAGGAAGAAGAAACAGGGAGAATAAAACAAAGATTCACAGAGATCACGACAGACATAGTCATACACCAACTAAAGAAAATGCCAAACTGGAAAGCCCCAGGTCCCGATGAAGTCCATGGATACTGGCTCAAAAACTTCAAGGCCCTACACCCACGAATAGCAGAACAACTCCAGCATTGTATCTCAAATCACCATGCACCCAAATGGATGACCACAGGAAGAACATCCTTAGTGCAAAAAGCCTATCACCTGCCTACCAATAATGTGGAAGTTTCTAACAGGTATCATCAGTGAAAGGCTATACAATTACCTAGAGGAGACAAACACCATCCCCCACCAACAGAAAGGCTGCAGAAGGAAGTGTAGGGGCACAAAAGACCAGCTCCTCATAGACAAAATGGTAATGAAGAACAGTAGGAGAAGGAAAACCAAACTAAGCATGGCATGGATAGACTATAAGAAAGCCTTTGACATGATACCACACACATGGCTAATAGAATGCCTGAAAATATATGGGGCAGACGAAAACACCATTAGCTTCCTCAAAAATACAATGCGCAACTGGAATACAATATTTACAAGCTCTGGAATAAGACTAGCAGAGGTTAATATCAGGAGAGGGATCTTCCAGGGCGACTCACTGTCCCCACCACTCTTCGTAGTAGCCATGATTCCCATGACAAAAGTACTACAGAAGATGGATGCCGGGTACCAACTCAAGAAAAGAGGCAACAGAATCAACCATCTGATGTTCATGGACGACATCAAGCTGTATGGTAAGAGCATCAAGGAAATAGATACCCTAATCCAGACTGTATGGATTGTATCTGGGGACATCAGAATGGAGTTTGGAATAGAGAAATGCGCCTTAGTCAACATACAAAAAGGCAAAGTAACAAGAACTGAAGGGATAAAGCTACCAGATGGGAGCAACATCAAACACATAGATGAGACAGGATACAAATACCTGTGAATAATGGAAGGAGGGGATATAAAACACAAAGAGATGAAAGAAACGATCAGGAAAGAATATATGCAGAGACTCAAGGCGATACTGAAGTCTAAACTCAACGCCAGAAATATGATAAAAGCCATAAACACATGGGCAGTGCCAGTAATCAGATACAGCGCAGGAATAGTGGAATTGATGAAGGCAGAACTCCGCAACATAGATCAGAAAACCAGGAAACATATGCCAATACACAAAGCACTACACCCAAAAGCAAATAAGGACAGACTATACATAACACGAAAGGAAGGAGGGAGAGGACTACTAAGTATAGAGGACTGCGTCAACAACGAGAACAGAGCACTGGGGCAATATTTGAAAACCAGTGAAGACGAGTGGCTAAAGAGTGCATGGGAAGAAGGACTAATAAAAGTAGACGAAGACCCAGAAATATACAGAGACAGGAGAATGACAGACAGAACAGAGGACTGGCACAACAAACCAATGCACGGACAATACATGAGACATTAAAGAACTAGCCAGCGATGACACATGGCAATGGCTACAGAGGGGAGAGCTAAAGAAGGAAACTGAAGGAATGATAACAGCGGCACAAGATCTGGCCGTAAGAACCAGATATGTTATAAGAACGATAGATGGAAATAACATCTCTCCCATATGTAGGAAGTGTATTATGATAAATGAAACCATAAACCACATAGCAAGCGAATGCCCGGCACTTGCTTCTTTTGCATGAACATCATATTCTTTGGAAACTTGAATTTCAAGTTAATGACCCCTGTAGGCTTCTTACATACGAATAGGGTTCATCTTCTGGATAATATAATAATAATAATAATAATAATAATAATAATAATAATAATAATAATAATAATAATAATAATAATAATAATAATAATAATAATAACATCTATGTTGCACTAACTCGTGAAAGCATGTAATGCAACATTCAAACACTTTCATATTTACATTTCAAAGTTTATACTGGGCTAATGTACCTTAGAAAAACATGAAACCGATATTTACATTGTTCAAAAAATCATTCACATTATATGCATACAATAAAATGGTTGATATCTTTTTCTCCCGAGCGGTAATGTAGTAAAAATCAAGTACTATTTTTTTTAAATAAAGTCGAATGACCTCCCTTGATAAGGGTCAGCTTCGTAAACAAATCAGTTATTTGGCCTTCGGTTAAAACCATATTATGTCCAAGAAGGGAAGACATAAGCGCGCCAGATGTACGGTGAATTATGGTCTTTCACGACTGAATGAAATTCTCTACGGTCTCAACATTTCAGTTCCTCATTTCCAAGAAGTGTTGTTAATAAAACGGTCTTACTAGTAGCCTCATTAATTAGAAATGGCCCTTAATTACAGTTGACAGCTAGAATGGGATAATTAGATCCCCGTTGTCATATAATCTGGTTAGAGTCAATGGTTCATAAAACATAAATTCCCTGAACAGAGAGAGACCAAGCAACGTAATATCTTGTGGTTAAGATCCTTACCTGTTTAATCATTAGGTGAGGAAACAGATGTAATCAAAGCTGATTAAACTAGGATGTTGACTCATAGAAGGAAGAATGTTAAAATGACAAAAAACGAAACGAATTAACATAATTTTCAAAATAAAAATATAAAAATAGAAAACTTCACAGTGAATAATACTCCATTGCATTTATTCGGTTGTGATGGAATGAAAATCTGAAAAATCCACATATTTCTTACTTTATTTCCTAAAAACGTATTGGAGCCAAATGTCACAAAACATAACGAAGACTGATTTGTGAAATTTAGGTTGTCAAGCCAAGCACTGGGGAGTTTTCGGCCATTCAGAGCTTGACAGCATGTAGAGGGAGTTTGAATTGTCAAGACAGCAAGATAAAGAGATAAAAAAAAGGGAGTTGAAATACATTAATCTAAAGTTGGCACTGGAGAAAAAACAAATTCCCACTAAGAAACTCTTATGTCCTCTAGCGCTTTCCAAACTCAAAACAAACACTAGGAGCAGGAAACCTTATGCAGGTGACCGAGACATTTAACCAAATATATCTTAATAAAACTGGAAACACAAATCTGGAAGTATAATTCTTTTTGTAAGAAGAAAAGAAAATTATTAACTGCACTGAATAACGGCTGAAGGAACATGTCGAATAGATGCTTCTCTCTCTCTCTATCTCTCTCTCTCTCTTTCTCTCTCTCTCTCACACACACACACACACACACACACACACACACACATACACACATACGTATATCGTCCCTCTTCGTTAGGTTACAAAATTGAATGCTATTCCCTCAGTTCATGTCTACTGATACCACTATTCCACGGGTTAAGAGAGAGAGAGAGAGAGAAAGAGAGATGAAGGGAGGGAGGGAGGGGTGTTGGGAGAACCACGGGTCTAGTCAAGCCCTTCACCGAATTGGACAGTCGCCGAAAACGGAATCAGCGTAAAAATTAGCACAACACTTTTCTGTCTATATATATATAATATATATATATATATATATTAATATATAATATAATTATATAATATATATATATATGTATGATATATATATATATATATATATATATATATATCTATATATGATACTTAAAAAATCACAGTAGATGCACGTGACTTCATAAATAAGGTAATACCACGGGAAATGATAGTCAGGAATCCAAGCGCTTTCGTCTTTATTCAGACATCGTCAAGGAGCTACTAAAGTACAATTGGAGAAGAAGGCCTCAGGTACAAACAAGATCAGGAATACCAGATGGTTAATTATCAAAAGGGTAAAAATTAAAAGGGATAATCCAGGATTATCGGATATCACACGGTCACAAACTTAAACAGATTCTGACCCTAACCGAAATTACAAAGTATCTTTACAGTCCAAAACATGTAAAAACTGAATATATTAATTTTGTTGCTTATATTTATCTACAACTTTTTTCATTATGAAAGCATCAAGTTTAAATAAACCAAGACTTAAATTTAGAACATTTCTATTATTTGACTTGATAAAACAAGATTCAATGATATTCCTTTTAACTGTGTCATTACATGGGACTAAGGCTCTTGCTTGATTCCAGTTAATAGGATGGTCTAAATCTCTCATGTACAATAATGCATTCGATATTTGCCAGTTCTCACAGAATATTGATGTTGCTTAAGACGCTGTGAAAGAGATTTGCCAGTCTGTCCGTAATAGATTTTATCACACTTTTTGCAAGGAATTTCATATATGCAGCCTGGAAGATCTTTAGGAGAATTTTTGATTACTAAACTCTTGACATTAATATTACTGAAAACAACATTTATGTTAAAAAGCTTTAAAATTAGATATTCCTAGAATTTTAAAGCTATATGGTGACTTTGAACCCATCTGAAATAAAGAGACCACAATTATTATGCCACTTTACCCATGAAAGTTAATCAAAAAGAATGTGTACCGCACCACACTTCTCTTTCTCCAACACAATAATTATCACTTCAAAGGTTACCTTTTTCAAAGTTGCTTCTTACGTTACCCTATTCGATGGGTCTGCAACACCTCGCAACACCTCGCAACACCTCTTCCAGGCGTGTTCCACACTCTGTCACAAGTAATCAGTGAATCCTCCCTCTTAGCACTTATCCTCCCATCATAAAAGTCATATACCATTCGTTACAAACACACACAAACACGCCCTGTGTTTCATCCAGCAAACACGGGTGTCCCATGCCCATCCAGCGATTGTTCTAACCGACTTGTCTCTAACCGTAAAGACCTGAGGTTGACAATCCATTCATGTGCCTTTAAGATATACAATTGCATTCGTATAACTTTGAACGAAATTTCCATTTTACCCATCACAAACAGCATTCAAAATTAAACAATCTTAATATACACTACATACAGACGCTGTTAATTTCATTTAAGAGCAAATTAAGAGCAAGTAACAGCAGGACGTAGCATTATCCGCATCTTTATGAGGCAGGAAATTATCGTGATTCGTAGAAACTTCCACTGAAACAGGTGATATACATTCCGGATTTGTCTCCCAATCACTGTAATAACCGTCATTTTCTGGAAATAATTCTGGAAATGATGTGCTATTTGTAGCTCTATAGTTTAATGGTATGATGGACTGCTGACAGAGAGAGAGAGAGAGAGAGAGAGAGAGAGAGAGAGAGAGAGAGAGAGAGAGAGAGAGAGAGAGAGAGAGAGAGAGAGAACAGGATGTAAGAAAACGAGGTAGAGCAATTGAGATTTTAAAATGTTAGAGTGTAAATTGGGTATATTTGTGCTTTAAAATTCATGGAAAAATACTGTCATAAGATAATAGAAATATAGAACTTATATTTTGATATATTTTCACGTCAAGGAACTGTTGGAAAATTTGTCGGGAAAAAACTATTACGTTCTAGTAGGCATGAAGGTTTTTTTCTAAATGAGTGTTATATCCTTTAACGTCACTTTGCAGATAGGAAACTGTCTTTGTTCTGGTCTGAATTATTTTCCTTATTGCTACTCTCCCCATCAAAGAGAGAGATAAATGATTATGAAATCCAGTGCTTGGGATTTCCATGGGAAATCTTATACTGGTATTACTGGTCTTCCCATTAATTAAAACTTCTATATTCGTGATGGACATCAAGTAGTTCAAGTGCTGCTAGTCTCCATAAGATCGAAGCTACAGTTCCTTCTCTAAATCTATTTCTTTCATGATACGTGTTCGAGTGCAAATCAAGTTACAATTGTAATTACTTATTCCAAATGATCTGCGCTCGAAGGCGTAACACGTCAGTATCTAGATTAATCCCGCAGAGGTGTAGTATTATTAGTGGCCTCCAAGTTGCGCACTGTTAAAGCATTACTAAAGGGTGCTTGCAGCATCCCTTCGTCCACTATCTGCACCCAAACTTTATCCTTTTACTTTACCTCCATTCCTTATTTGCTGGATCTGGATCTTGATTTCCAACTCCCGCTTTTCACTTCCTTTAAATGCTGAATGGCTGAATTATTTGCCATTGCTTGGATCTTAGCCAAAATTTCGAGGAAATATCCATGCAGATGCAACTGAATTTAAACTCCTCAGTACCTCTCGCAGGAGACCGTTGCAAAGAAGAGACCTACGTATCGGTTGTGCTGGGAGATTGAAGTCCTTCCCTTTCCGGTCTTTTCTTTTCATTCGCCACTCAATCAGCCTTGAGTGGCGTAACAGAATTTCCAGGCATTTTCCAGCAAACTGAGACAAAGCAAGGACTTCGTTTCTCTGTAGCCTGCCTTTGTTCCTAAATAACTGGAACAAATCGTTGAGTGTGTAAAGATTAATCCCTAAATGATGACATCGCAGATGAAAACAGTTATTGATATGAATCCTTTCCTAGAATATGTCAAGGGTTTGCGTGCCAAAGCTTCGGAAGAAATTGCAATCACGTTCGAACGAATCATCTTTATCAAGCGAATTCTCGTTCCTCGCTATGAGGGGCACGTTAGTAAAAATAAGAGACGATGGCTAGTGAGCAATATGAGCAGACGGTTCCTAAAGGTTTACATCCAGGATGAAAGCCGGGTACGAGGTCGTCGATTGAACCCTGAAGGACGACGAGATCAAACAATGTCGCTTCCTGCCTGCCTGAGGAAGGGGCATTCATCAGGACAGAAAGCCTTAGAAGATATTATTGAGCTCAAGGCAATCTGCACAGAAGGTCAACAAAGCTTATGTTATGTAGAAAGAACCAGAATGAAAACATAAATAGTTGATGTGACATACAGTTAATGAAATATTATTCACTAAAATTGGGCTCTTGATAAGCAGAGTAAGGTTTGGTAATCTTTAAATAACTTGCCAACGGTACCAAAACTACACCTGTACGCTTGTGTCCCCCTAATCTATGATAGCCATATTTATCAAGAACTGAGATTTATTGTAAGCAAATACCTACCGGCAGTCAACTTAAAATTGATCCCATGTAACCCAATGACCATCAAGTCTTTGTTTAAATATAAAGAGAGTCTGCTTCCTTTGATGACCTCGAGAGTTATATATTTGTTTAATTGCCCCAGATGTGACCTGGGGTAGTACGTGGGCTCCACCCAGAGGTTGTTAAAGGTAAGATTAGATTGCCATCGTGGCGTTAGCTATCGTACGGGTGTCAAACTATCAAACCCCGAATTTTCCTGTATTAGAGATCATGGGAAAAAATGCAAATACAATATAAATTACAAGGATTTCAAAATCATAGGCAACGCTCCAAACGAACATCAATTGGCAATACTCGAATATCTTTTTATCTCTTGAGTTTCCTTTGGCACCAAAACGGACCCTGACAGTCACTCAGCTTTTGCCTTCAGCACTACTTGGTAATCACTGTTTCCTTCTCCTGTACCTAATTTGCATTTTGTTAAGAAATAACTTTTTATCATGTTTTAATCTGAGTCTCATTTTAATTCTGTTATTCTTTTAAGTTTTTAGCTTCGAAAATGGGACACGTGGTCATGAAACGTCAGCAATATATATATATATATATATATATATATATATATAATATATATATATATATATATATATATATATATATATATAGATATATATATATATATATATATATATATATATATATCTATGTTGGAAATTTATGTTGGAAGAGATTGAATGCTAAATTTTGTGTTGCGAAGGATGAGATGCTAATTAAAGTTCTACCAAGATATTATTTTTCAAATAAATTTGTGTTGCGAGCGATTTGATGCTAAATAAATTTGTGTTGCTAGAGACTAGACGCTAAATAAATTTGTGTTTCGAAGGATGAGATTATAAATAAATCTATGTTGTGAGAGATTATATGCTGAATAAATTGATGTTGCGAGAGACTTAGATGCTTATTAAGTTGCATAATGCGGTCCTAATCTTTGTTATATATGTATGTATATCAAGGTTTATATATACATATATATACATATGTATACATAAATACATATTCATATATATACATATTATATATATATATATATATATCTATATATATATAAATATATTTTCATATATATACATATATATATATATATATATATATATATATATATATATATATATATCTATATATATATATATATAGATATATATATATATATATGTATATATATGAATATGTATTTATGTATACATATGTATATATATGTATATATAACCTTGATATACATACATATATAACAAAGATTAGGACCGCATTATGCAACTTAATAAGCATCTAATCTCTCGCAACATCAATTTATTCAGCATATAATCTCTCACAACATAGATTTATTTATAATCTCATCCTTCGAAACACAAATTTATTTAGCGTCTAGTCTCTAGCAACACAAATTTATTTAGCATCAAATCGCTCGCAACACAAATTTATTTGAAAAATAATATCTTGGTAGAACTTTAATTAGCATCTCATCCTTCGCAACACAAAATTTAGCATTCAATCTCTTCCAACATAAATTTATTCAGAATATAATTTCCTGCAACACCAGTTCATTCAGTCACAGCTAGGAACTTATTGTACTGATGGCCAAACTCTTCATGGGTGCATGTTCAGCTAATAATAAAAATTCTCGAATATCAATAACTGTTTCAAAAGATGTGCTTTCCATTAGAAATAAGAAATTTTAATAGAAATCCATCAAAGTTACAATGCATTTCCACACTGATACAATGCCCCTTATATTTTCATTTGTTTATTCATTGATTTTTTTTTTTATTTTATCTTAACCGTTTTTCCAATAACTGATCTCCCCTTTCTGCATTCCCTTTTACCTTCTGTTGCTGCTTTTGCATGAACATCATATTCTTTGGAAGCTTGAATTTCAAGTTAATGACCCCTGTAGGCTTCTTACATACGAATAGGGTTCATCTTCTGGATAATAATAATAATAATAATAATAATAATAATAATACTTTATTAAAAGTAATGGCTACTTCAGCAGCATTACACTTGTAGAGATTCTTCTCTATTTTCCGAATAGCGGCTTTTTCCGTGCTACTTAGACAGGCTAGTAGAAGCGCCTATAGAGGTCAATGATCAAATACAAGTCTCAAATTGCGGGTGCTATATTAATCTTTGAATTTTACAGATAAACTATGATACCATAGTTATCAAAGTCATTAACGATATATATATATGTCTCTCTCTCTCTCTCTCTCTTTCTCTTTCTTGAAGCAAGCGAGCTTTCGTCTGGAGCTGCCAGACATCCTCGGGCTGGGAAGCTGAGGGTGGACTGATCTTGAAGCGGTGTCCGTCCTCGTTTATATTTGGAGTCGACAGCAGGGGGTCTGCCCCATGCTGATCTACTATTGGCTGGTGGCGGTAGGTCTTCGTTTTCATTGGTGGCTTGAACCGGGTCTCAAGCCACTTTCCACGCGTTGATGGTTGCGATGCTGTAAGTCCTGCAGCCGCCTAGACCTCCTTAGCGGCGCGGTTACGTCGATGGGCGTTTCGCTACGCTGCGGGACGTCACGGCTAACTTGATTATGGTTGGCTGCAGGAGTATCTCGTTCGGGGGCGTTGTCTTCCGTGGAGTTGTCGTGCTCGGTGGTGTCATTGTTGGTGGCAGGTCTTCTCATACTCGTAGGGAGGAGAAATTCTTCCTGCGTCGTATTTAGAATAGGTTTCACTTGCTGGATGAGAAGCGCCTCCAGCAGGCGTAACCGACGGGCATCAGGGGCCTTCCCGATGATCTTCGTGTTTTGGATGATCACATCCCGGGAGATGGCCTCTTGATGTTTGGTGCGTGCGTGATTCTTGATAGCCCCCTCTTGGGCGTGGCAGGAGAGTCTCTTCGACAGGCGCATGGTAGTCATACCAACGTAGGCGCCGCTGCAACCGCGGACTGGGCATGTATATTGGTACACCACATGCGTCTGCTTCAGGGGGTCTCGTACCTGTGGAGAGGGGTTATTTTTCATAATAAGGTCGCGCGTCCTCCGATTCTGGTAGTAGATAATTAGGTCGATATTTTTGGTGTCGTCGGTCGGGGATACATTTTCAGAAATAATTTTCTTAACTGAGTCCTCTTCTTCACGGTAATGAGAACTCATGAAGGCTTTATAATACAGCTTGCTATTATCCTGGGGGCGGGGTTGCGGGCTCTCACTACCGTACCATTTCTCCAGGGCTGTACGGACTTCTCTGCTTATTGATTTATTTGAATACCCGTTATTTACGAGTACTTGGGAGGCGCGGTCGAGTTCCTGATGAGTGTCCTGCCAGGTCGAGCAGTGGGAGAGGGCTCTCCTGACGAAGGCCCTGACGGTCGTGCTTTTGAATCTGGCGGGGCACTCGCTGTCACCATTGAGGCAAAGTCCTAGGTTGGTTTTCTTTGTGTAGACGGAAGTACGGAGGCCGTTTTCCGTCTTACTCACAAGGACGTCGAGGAAGGGGAGCCGATCGTCGGTGCTGTATTCAACCGTGTAATTCAGCACGCTGCACTGCTGAAAATGCCTGACGGAGGGCTTCTACCTCATTCTCGGCGTCGACTTGAACAAAGATGTCGTCGATATATCGTCCATATCTGCGGGGTTGCTGCATCCTAGCGAGACTCGTTCCTCCACGGTTCCCATGTAAAAGTTAGCGAAGAGTACCCCAAAACCCCCAGTGGGGAGCCCATCGCTACGCCGTCCTTTTGGCGGTACATCTGGCCACGGTGGGTGGAGAAAGGGGCCTTCTTCGTGCAGATCTCCAGCAGCGTACGGAGCGAGGCTTCGGGTATGTTGAGGGGCGCCGTCGACTGACTCCTGTAGACACGCTCAAGGATGATGTCAATGGGTTCGTCGACAGGTTACGTTCGTAAACAGGGACTCTACGTCCAGCGAGGCGATAATCCCGGTGCCAGGGGCGTCCTTGATGACTTCTAGGAATTCTACTGACGACTGCAGGCTGTACCGACTCGGGACGTAGGGGGTCAAAATTTGGTTAAGACGTTTGGCCAAGGCGTAAGTAGGGCGGCGGGGGGGGCGTCTGGCTGATGATCGGCCGGAGGGGGTTTCCTGGTTTGTGAGTTTTTATGTTACCATATAGATAACCCAGGCTGTAGTCTCCTTGTATGGGCGGGAGGTGGACAGCGTTAGTCGCAGCATTCACTACACTGATGACCCCGTTGGCCTCCCTCTTGATGTCGTCTGTCGGGTTTCTTGTCAGGCGCTCGAACTTGCTCTCGTCGGACAAAATGGCATCCAGCTTCTCGTGGTATTCAGCAGTGTCAATCAAGACGAAGGCTGCCGTCTTGTCCGCGCGTCGCACCGTGATGTTCTCGTTCTCCTTCAGTTCCTTCGCCGCTTTCTTCATCTCCTTGGTGAGGATCCCGCTGGAGTGCGAGCCCCTCTCCGTAAGGGCTTCAGCAAGTAGGAGGGGTTGAAGGGCGTCGGTAGTTCTCACGATGCTCCGGGCTTCGAGCTGCTGGATGGAGTCGAGGAGCAACTCGATTTCGAGTCTCTTGTCGTGAGGTCTGGGTCTCGAAATGAAGTGGCAATTAAGACCCAGCTTCAGAAGGGCGTCTTGATCGGGGGTGGGGTCGTAGTCAGTAAGGTTAATATATCCTTGGGTTCGTTCAGGGACGCGGAGTTTGCCGCCGTTCAGGGAAATGAGCTTACGAAGGGCACCTCTCATCCGTTGCTTCATGTCGTCCTCCTGAAGGCGGGCGAGGCATCTCTCGATGTTCCCAGGGTACATTGGTACATCTCCTGCGGTGTTGTCTTCTTCAATGGGTGTGTCACGTTCAGGATTATCGAATTCGGTGTTGTCCAATCCATGACTACCTTCTTCTCGAAGGGCACCAGGACGTGCAGCTATAGGTTCCTCTCCTACTTCACTGGTGCCAGGGCTGCTTCTCACTCTCTCCCACTCCTGCCGCAGTCTCTTGGTCTCATTCTGGAGAGCACGCAGTTCGGTAGTCTTGATTACTATTTGCCGCTGTAGGAGGGATTTTCTAAAGCTCCTGGTGTCCTCATTATTTCTTGCTGACGGGTCAGCAAGAAATAATGAGGACACCAGGAGCTTTACAAAATAATGGGTGAAAACTAAGGGGGCAATTGTCAAATACTGTCTCCTCCAGGGAGTTCATGAAAATATTGGCGAAGGTAGGGCCTAAAGGGCTTCCCATTGCCATCCCCTCCACCTGTCTGAAACAAGAATCATTAAAAATAAAGACTGTGTCCCGCACGGCCAATTATAAAATTTGCTTAAATAAGTGTCTGTTAAAACCGTTAAAAAGGGAATCAGGTAATGGAAAAAGTTTGTTTAGTATGATCTCGATCGTCTCCTCAACAGGAACATTAGTGAACAGGGACGCTACGTCGAAACTGACCATAAAAAGGTCGGAGTCTTGGAACCGCTCACCAATAATGCTTATAACGTGAAAAGCGCTGCTGATTTCAAGGAGGATATCCTAATACAGGACTCCGACCTTTTTATGGTCAGTTTCGACGTAGAGTCCCTGTTCACTAATGTTCCTCAAAGTGCATGGATAAGCTGTTCTGTCCATTTTTTTCATTTCAGCATCTTCAAGGAATCCAGCGATTGTCTCTAACCGACTTGTCTCTAACCGGAAAGACCTGAGGTTGACAATCCATTCATGTGCCTTTAAGATATACAATTGCATTCGTATAACTTTGAACGAAATTTCCATTTTACCCATCACATACAGCATTCAAAATTAAACAATCTTAATATACACTACGTACAGACGCTATTAATTTCATTTAAGAGCAAATTAAGAGCAAGTAACAGCAGGACGTAGCATTATCTGCATCTATATGAGGCAGGAAATTATTGTGATTCGTAGAAACTTCCACTGAAACAGGTATTATACATTCCGGATTTGTCTCCCAATCACTGTAATGACCGTCATTTTCTGGAAATAATTCTGGAAATGATGTGCTATTTGTAGCTCTATAGTTTAATGGTATGATGGACTGCTGACAGAGAGAGAGAGAGAGAGAGAGAACAGGATGTAAGAAAACGAGGTAGAGCAATTGAGATTTTAAAATGTTAGAGTGTAAATTGGGTATATTTGTGCTTTAAAATTCATGGAAAAATACTGTCATAAGATAATAGAAATATAGAACTTATATTTTGATATATTTTCACGTCAAGGAACTGTTGGAAAATTTGTCGGAAAAAAACTATTACGTTCTAGTATGCATAAAGGTTTTTTTCTACATGAGTGTTATATCCTTTAACGTCACTTGGCAGATAGGAAACTGTCTTTGTTCTGGTTTGAATTATTTTCCTTATTGCTACTCTCCGCATCAAAGAGAGAGATAAATGATTATGAAATCCAGTGCTTGGTATTTCCATGGGAAAACCTACACAGGTATTACTGGTCTTCCCATTGATTAAAACTTCTATATTCGTGATGGACATCAAGTAGTTCAAGTGCTGCTAGTCTCCAGATGATCGAAACTACAGTTCCTTCTCTAAATCTATTTCTTTCATGATACGTGTTCGAGTGAAAATCAAGTTAAAATTGTAATTACTTATTCCAAATGATCTGTGCTCGAAGGCGTAACACGTCAGTATCTAGATTAATCCCGCAGAGGTGTAGTATTATTAGTGGACTCCAAGTTGCGCACTGTTAAAGCATTACTAAATGGTGCTTGCAGCATCCCTTCGTCCCCTATCTACACCCAAACTTTAGCCTTTTACTTTACCTCCATTCCTTATTTGCTGGATCTGGATCTTGATTTCCAACTCCCGTTTTTCACTTCCTTTGAATGCTGAATAGCTGAATTATTTGCCATTGCTTGGATCTTAGCCAAAATTTCAGAAAAATATCCTTGCAGATGCAACTGAATTTAAACTCCTCAGTACCTCTCGCAGAAGACCGTTGCAAAGAAGAGACCTACGTATCGGTTGTGCTGTGATATTGAAGTCCTTCCCTTTCCGGTCTTTTCTTTTCATTCGCCACTCAATCAGGCTTGAGTGGCGTAACAGAATTTTCAGGCATTTTCCTGCAAACTGAGACAAAGCAAGGACTTCGTTTCTCTGTACCTGCCTCTGTTGCTAAATAACTGGAACAAATCGTTGAGTGTGTAAAGATTAATCCCTAAATGCCGACATCGCAGATGAAAACAGTTATTGATATGAATCCTTTCCTAGAAAATGTCAAGGGTTTGCGTGCCAAAGCTTCGGAAGAAATTGCAATCACGTTCGAACGAATCATCTTTAGCAAGCGAATTCTCGTCCCTCGCTACGAGGGGCACGTTAGTAAAAATAAGAGACGATGGGAGTAAAAAAAAATCATTTCCGCCATCTGCAACAGATTAAGGCTAGTGAGCAATATGAGGAGACGGTTCCTAAAGGTTTACATCCAGGATGAAAGCCGGGGACAAGGTCGTCGATTGAACCCTGAAGGACACGACGAGATCAAACAATGTCGCTTCCTGCCTGCCTGAGGAAGAGGCATTCATCAGGACAGAAAGCCTTAGATGATATTATTGAGCTCAAGGCAATCTGCACAGAAGGTCAACAAAGCTTATGATATGTAGAAAGAACCAGAATGAAAAAACAAAAAGTTGATGTGACATACAGTTAATGAAATATTATTCACTAAAATTGGGCTCTTGATAAGCTGAGTAAGGTTTGATAATCTTAAAATAACTTGGACTTCAAAATAGATTTTTAAATGTTTTATTATTTGGAGCGTTGAATTCCACACATTATTTTGCGTGTATGGCGTTTCCCAAGCCTAGAGAGAGAGAGAGAGAGAGAGAGAGAGAGAGAGAGAGAGAGAGAGAGAGAGAGAGAGAGAGAGAGATGCGGGGTATGGGGGTGGGGAAAGAAGCTGTACAGAAAATAATTGCTACTTCAAAGTATCCAAATTTTCTCACAGTTTCTTTTCCCCTTCTTCGTAGAACCTTCCTTTCCATGATTCAATAACAAGAAGAAAACAAGGAGTGCACAAAGGACATAGGTGGCCGAGCCATATTAAAAGAAAAAGCAAATATGTCGGTGAATTGTTACACCTCAGCTTTCTTCGCTTAGAGACAAGAGAGGGCCTAGCGACAAGCACTGTATTTCTCGAAGGCTGTTGAAATGAAAGAACTGTTTGAATTGATGATTACGTAATATAAGCTAGTTTGGGAAATAAAAAGTATGTTTTTGTATCTCCGAGGATTCGTTAGCCTAGCTTATATCTTAGCGTAAGAGGGTTGTCGCTTGTTTCTATTTTTTATTTTAACCAGTGCCGAATGGTCGAATATGCTCGGAAATATGTATATTGGTATAATTATATATATATTATATAAATATATATAAATATATATATATAATTAATATATTTAATATATATATATATATATATATATATATATATATAAATATCTATATATATATTATATTTAATATAGAATATATATAAATTATATATATTAAATATTAATACATAATTATAATATATATATTATATATGTATATATTTAGATACTATATATATACACATATACATATATAATTATATTATATATTTTTTTTTTAAAAATATTTAATATATATAGAGATATATAGTAACAATATATTTAATTAATAATATATATATAGTTATATTTATACGATATATAATAATATATATGTG
>NC_061100.1:23806052-23834447 GCF_015104395.2 Macrobrachium nipponense | reverse complement strand
TATATATGTGTGTTGTGTGTGTGTGTATATATAAATATGTATTTATGTATACATATCTATATATATGTATATATAACCTTGATATACATACATATATAACAAAGATTAGGACCGCATTATGCAATTTATGCCGTTTAACATGTTTGCGCTCCTACAACCCTTTCTGAACTTCACACACACACACACACACACATACACACATATTCTTCTCTTTCTCCTTCATTCCGCACTTTCACATTTTCCCATTCTAAAACCTTGAACGTTATATTACAAACTTGCAGAGGCAATGTTTCGCAGCCAGATCTTCATTCCTCTTCTGAAAGAACTCTCGTTCCCTTTCAGACGAAAACGATCCTTATTTCAAGAGCAAAAGCGATCATTTGCAAATGCCTCGATTTCCACAATCAACTTGGAATGAACGTAAGAGGGACACTCATAATCCGATGCTTTATTTAAAAGCACTGCTTATGTGTTGTACTTCCTCGGGCGTTTTCAAAATGTCAAGTTAATTTTATGCCTTTTCATAAACCCTTTCCAGCAATATCTCAAGGCCTCTCGGCATCCATAATAGTCTCTATTTTGACTGAGTAATGCTGAGAATCTCTTGATAATATATTTACACCTAAACATGTAATTGCCACATTCCATAATCGTATGTACCCTTTCCTACACCTGACACTTTCGTTACAATTTGTTTTTATGTAGCTTTGACACATGACTATTTTTGATCGACCTTCACCCACTATGTTAACTTCATTTATATCCTTTTACATTCATTCATCTGGATTACAATGATATTCTATTTTTAAACGTACTTTAGCAATGCTTTAACACAGTAATGAAATTATATACCTCCAGGCAATCTTATTATCATCAGATACGTCTTCCTACTCGAACATACGATATTTTTTTCATGTGTAATCTCAAATAATATGAAAACACATAATCTATATTGATAAATACTGTTCTCGCATTATCATTTTGATAAATACATATTTTTCGCGACTGGTAATTTGGACAAAGTCACTTGCAGTGATCTGGGATTTTACAAGTATTGCACCCAAATGGAATTATTGTATATTATTACCGTGGAAATATACGGGTGTAGTATGAGAATTTTTACCTAGGGCAAATCATAAAGCTCGATGGATTAAAGATTATAAATTACCTAAAATCAAATTCTATAAAGAAAATTACCTTTAAAATGTCACTGTATCTTCAGTTATGATGCAAGTCATTTTTTCTGTGCTGATGATGCTTTGCAATTAGAACCCCAAGAAATATCGGGCGAAGGTGCCATGCATGACTACCCTAAAACAATTCACCTTTCTTTTAACAATTTGCTTATATTTTGTGCTTGTTTAATTTTATTCATCAATTTTTCTTTTCTTTTCTTAATCAGTGATCTATCTCTTGTTTCTGTAATTCCTGTTATCTTCTGTAACTTCTTCCAGATGAACTTCATGTTCTTTGGAGGCTTGTAATTCAAAACAATCGCCCTTTCAATAGGAGTTTATTATCTGAATAATAATAATAATAATAATAATAATAATAATAATAATAATAATAATAATAATAATAATAATAACAATACACAAAGCACTACACCCAAGAGCAAATACCGACAGACTATACATAACACGAAAGGAAGGAGGGAGAGGACTACTAAGTATAGAGGACTGTGTCAACATCGAAAACAGAGCACTGGGGCAATATCTGAAAACCAGTGAAGACGAGTGGCTAAAGAGTGCATGGGAAGAAGGACTAATAAAAGTAGACGAAGACCCAGAAATATACAGAGACAGGAGAATGACAGACAGGACAGAGGACTGGCACAACAAACCAATGCACGGACAATACATGAGACAGACTAAAGAACTAGCCAGCGATGACACATGGCAATGGCTACAGAGGGGAGAGCTAAAGAAGGAAACTGAAGGAATGATAACAGCGGCACAAGATCAGGCCCTAAGAACCAGATATGTTCAAAGAACGATAGATGGAAATAACATCTCTCCCATATGTAGGAAGTGCAATACGAAAAATGAAACCATAAACCACATAGCAAGCGAATGCCCGGCACTTACACAGAACCAGTACAAAAAGAGGCATGATTCAGTAGCAAAAGCCCTCCACTGGAGCCTGTGCAAGAAACATCAGCTACCTTGCAGTAATAAGTGGTACGAGCACCAACCTGAGGGAGTGATAGAAAACGATCAGGCAAAGATCCTCTGGGACTATGGTATCAGGACGGATAGGGTGATAAGTGCAAACAGACCAGACGTGACGTTGATTGACAAAGTCAAGAAGAAAGTATCACTCATTGATGTCGCAATACCATGGGACACCAGAGTTGAAGAGAAAGCAGGAAGGGAAAAAAATGGATAAGTATCAAGATCGGAAAATAGAAATAAGAAGGATATGGGATATGCCAGTGGAAATTGTACCCATAATCATAGGAGCACTAGGCACGATCCCACGATCCCTGAAAAGGAATCTAGAAAAACTAGAGGCTGAAGTAGCCCCAGGACTCATGCAGAGGAGTGTGATCCTAGAAACGGCACACATAGTAAGAAAAGTGATGGACTCCTAAGGAGGCAGGATGCAACCCGGAACCCCACACTATAAATACCACCCAGTCGAATTGGAGGACTGTGATAGAGCAAAAAAAAAAAATAAATAAATAAATAAATAAATAAATAAATAATAATAATAATAATAATAATAATAATAATAATAATAATAATAATAATACAGAAGATGGATGCCGGGTACCAACTCAACAAACGAGGAAACAGAATCAACCATCTGATGTTCATGGACGACATCAAGCTGTATGGTAAGAGCATCAAGGAAATAGATACCCTAATCCAGACTGTAAGGATTGTATCTGGGGACATCAGGATGGAGTTTGGAATAGAAAAATGTGCCTTAGTTAACATACAAAAAGGCAAAGTAACGAGAACTGAAGGGATAAAGCTAGCAGATGGGAGCAAAATCAAACACATAGATGAGACAGGATACAATTACCTGGGAATACTGGAAGGAGGGGATATAAAACACAAAGAGATGAAGGACACGATCAGGAAAGAATATATGCAGAGACTCAAGGCGATACTCAAGTCAAAACTCAACGCCGGAAATATGATAAAAGCCATAAACACATGGGTAGTACCAGTAATCAGATACAGCGCAGGAATAGTGGAATGGACGAAGGCAGAACTCTGCAGCATAGATCAGAAAACCAGGAAACATATGACAATACACAAAGCACTACACCCAAGAGCAAATACCGACAGACTATACATAACACGAAAGGAAGGAGGGAGAGGACTACTAAGTATAGAGGACTGCGTCAACATCGAGAATAGAGCACTGGGGCAATATCTGAAAACCAGTGAAGACGAGTGGCTAAAGAGTGCATGGGAAGGACTAATAAAAGAAGACCCAGAAATAAACAGAGACAGGAGAATGACAGACAGAACAGAGGACTGGCACAACAAACCAATCCACGGACAATACATGAGACAGACTAAAGAACTAGCCAGCGATGACACATGGCAATGGCAACAGAGGGGAGAGCTAAAGAAGGAAACTGAAGGAATGATAACAGCGGCACAAGATCAGGCCCTAAGAACCAGATATGTTCAAAGATCGATAGACGAAAATAACATCTCTCCCATATGTGCAATACGAAAAATGAAACCATAAACCACATAGCAAGCGAATGCCCGGCACTTGCACAGAACCAGTACAAAAAGAGGCATGATTCAGTGGCAAAAGCCCTCCACTGGAGCCTGTGCAAGAAACATCAGCTACCTTGCAGTAATAAGTGGTACGAGCACCAACCTGAGGGAGTGATAGAAAACGATCACGCAAAGATCCTCTGGGACTATGGTATCAGAACGGATAGGGTGATACGTGCAAACAGACCAGACGTGACGTTGATTGACAAATTCAAGAAGAATGTATCACTCATTGATGTCGCAATACCATGGGACACCAGAGTTGAAGAGAAAGAGAGGGAAAAAATGGATAAGTATCAAGATCTGAAAATAGAAATAAGAAGGATATGGGATATGCCAGTGGAAATTGTACCCATAATCATAGGAGCACTAGGCACGATCCCAAGATCCCTGAAAAGGAATCTAGAAAAACTAGAGGCTGAAGTAGCTCCAGGACTCATACAGAAGAGTGTGATCCTAGAAACGGCACACATAGTAAGGAGAGTGATGGACTCCTAAGGAGGCAGGATGCAACCCGGAACCCCACACTATAAATACCACCCAGTCGAATTGGAGGACTGTGATAGAGCAAAAAAAAAAAAAAAAAAAAAAAAAATTAATAATAATCATCTTTTATACTTATTCAAACGTCAAAACGACAAAGCAGATGCGATATTGATAAACTTACACATATGTATTCATTATCTACTCTCGCAAATCAACTGGAAAGCGTCCTTCATATTTGTCTAGATTTACATTCCTGAAAAAAGAGATTTATATTCATGAAATAATTCTGAACAAATATAAAGCTGCTACATTGCTTTAACTTTAGGTAATAAAGATAATAGAGTGCAAGGTCAGATATATACGACTAAATTTCCGATGAAAAGTTACAGGTGCGTCAAAATGGGAGGCAGGCTATTTGATCACTGCCCCAGGTGAATAATGAGTTCCGCTCTTCCCTGTTCCAAACGCGATCAGAAATTCCTGATTAAGCAAATGCCTTTTTATTTTTTTTTTCAAACAACTGTAATTATGAACTGCTCTGTCGCATATTCGGTCACGTGGTAAGCAGGTCTGTTTGCGATATTTCTTCTCTCTCTCTCTCTCTCTCTCTCTCTCTCTCTCTCTCTCTCTCTATTTAGCGTTAGGGTTGTACTATTTCTTCGTCTTCAGAAAATTTTGTTTTTGCGTGCTTTCTGTATGGTACGTGTTCGTTACCTAGCTAGATATATATATATTATATTTATATATATATATATATATATATATATATGTATGTATATGTATGTATGTATATATATATATATGCATGTATGTATGATATATGTATGGATGTATATCTATATAATGTACATATTTATGTATACCAGTATATATACGTACATATGTACATATATCATGAATCTGTGTTTGTTTGTTTGTTTACATTTACTCTTCCTGTTTTATATTTCAAAAGAAACTCTTCCGCCTCACTTGCACTCTTTCTCCGCCATATCCCTGGCGTCCCCTCAGACCTCCATGAGGGGGTGGGGGGGGCAGTGTTTTATCTACTGCCGTTTTGGATGCTCCCCTAATATAGTTTTAAACCCTCCAAAGCCTTCCTTAATTGACAGTTGGAACTTTTCATCCATACGGCCAATAGCGGGGGATATGGACAAGGGGGGTGGGTTGCGGGGTGGGGGAGTGTTACTAGTAAATTTCGGTTTAAACGCTGTCGTCTTTGCACGCGTATGCTTCCCGTTTTTCTTCTCCGTATTTTCTGGTTCGATGATTATTAGGAAAACGCAGCTATTTAGCCGAGTCTGGAAGCTCGTCCATAAGCAGTGGGTATAAGGTATTTCTGAAGTTAGAGGAATATTATCGATAGACAATTCCTTATGAAGGAAGAGACATAATTCCTGAGAAGTGGTAGATAGTTATTCCAAAATTATTATTATTGTTATTATTATTATTATTATTATTATTATTATTATTATTATTATTATATTAAAATCCCAAGCACGTGAATCATCAAAATGGTGAAAAAGCCCACTCTCATGTAAATGGAAGTATGTACATTAAATATATGATAATTTACTCTTAGAGAAATGTGGATTTTTCCATCATTATCATTATTAATAACCGTAGCAAACTACACTAATCATAAGAGTCAAAATCAATCTCCCATTTTGTATATTCGTACTTTAGCTTACTTTGCTTAATTTGCTTACTTTGCTTACTGCGACCCTTTGGGCTTGTAAAATTCTCCTTTTATTACAGGGATTGCTGATCTAATCGTTACTCTTTTTCGGGTAATGATAAAATTTAAAAAAATCCTGAAGGCAGTAGAACAGCAGTAAAAACGACAGTTCTTGCAATTCGGACGTGATACATAAAGACAAGATGGATTTCCATGATGGTACATCATTCGCATGTAGCTTGATGCTTAATTCGAAATTTAGTGATACGTGCTTTTAAAAGAAATTGAAATACTAAATACGGTTTTTTTTAAACGAAGTGAAACTCTCAGAAAAACACGCCATCTCTAAATGGAATGGAATGAAATGGAATGAAATCGATGTAAAACTTAGGCCAAAGGCTAAGCACTACGAACTATAAGAAAAATTGAGAGTAAAAAGGCTTTAAAGGTGTAATAGGAGGAAAACCTCCCACATGCATTATGAAACAATTGTATGGAGAAAGTTGAAAGTAAGGGGGAAGAAAAAGAATATGAACGGAGGTAGCATAAAAGGAATTAAAAGAGGTTGTAGCTTGGGGTCGAAGGGACGCTGCAATGAACCTTAAGTAATGCTTACAGCGCGATGCCTGAGGCAAACTGATAGCACTTACCTCAATCAAAGAAAGACAGCTATATGGTTAACAATATCTTCACATAGAGTTTCCTACCGCGTTGCGTCAAAGGTATCTGTATATGCCTATGTCAGAGGAGCAGATCTAATCACGTTCTTTTTCTCCTGCAATAATAGGCCTATTTACTTCCATTAGGCTCAGTCTGTTACTTTTCCCGCGTCGTAGTACCTCGAGGACAGGTGCATCTGATGCCAGCCTCAACCTTGGCACTCTTTTTTTGTCTATATATACATATTTTTTTATGGGGTAAAAATCCTTCCATTAACTGAGAGTAATTCCCAACCATGCTTAAAGCTATAACGGTGTATCCATTACAATCTCATTTCGATTTTTGCTTCTCCGTAGCTAAGGGTTCCAGTACCTCCCTCTTCTTTTTTTACAGAAATAGCGTGAAAAAATTCCAAATGTAATTAGATGCCGCATAAATAAATCCCTCTCTTACACGAAGGCAATTAGGGGATTTAAGCTAAGCGGAGCTAAACAGAAATTCCAAAATTTGTGGAGGGAATAATAGGAAGGACAAATCAAAAAGCCACACAAGAGGAGATGTTACTGAGTAAAAGCAAGGTCGGCAAAGAGTCGGGAACAACAACTTCGAGGAGAACTTCCGACTGATGTACAGAGTGGAATCTTCTACAAAATAAATCTCAAGTGGCTAATTCACGAGTTGCAGCGAGACCTGGTTCTTATGAAAAGTGAAGATCCTAATAAATTAGAAAAATATCTTTTCATTATTCCGACCGTCTAAAGATGTACGAGTCTGCGCGTGTGTGAGACAGACAGACAGACAGACAGGAAAAGAGAGAGAGAGAGAGACAGAAAGAGAGAGTATATGTGTGTGTGAGTGTGTGTGAGCAAGTGAGAAAAAGGGTGTATGAGTGTTTTTGGGGTTGGGGGGCGAATCCACCCTAGGTACATCAGTAATATTCCACATACTGACGAATTATTCTCACCAAGGATGGTATGGCTATTCTGTGAGGAAGTGCCATGCATAGTGTTATTTCAGTCGTTTGAAAATATAAGGAAGGTGATTAATGATAACAACGCCTCGAAATTTCCATTTCCATTAAGACTGAAATTACAAATTTATCTACATTGACAAAGGTCTTTGAGCCTAAACTGAATTTGCCAAGGAACAAATAAATATATATTAAGATGACGCAATGTTTTTACCAAAACCCTTTCGGTTCATTTTAAAATCTGGCTGGTGACAGAGAGGCAGCCGACACAGGTAAAGAGAACCTACAAAGACTGGTAAAAATGTTTTAAAGTGTTGTGTATAGTAAAAGACTAAAATTGTATGTAGAAACGAGGAAAACTGATGAATGCATTATAGTGATGAAGATATTGTTGTAGTGCTTTATTTGCAAAGATACTTTGGAATAAATGTGATGCATTGTGTTTATATATATATATATATATATATATATATATATATATATATGTATATATATATCATATATACATATATATATATTTATATATACATATATAACTATTTTATAATATATATATATATATATATATATATATATAATATATATATATACACGGATACGTGTGTTTTTAGTTAAAATGATGACAGCCATTTATTGTCAAACGTCTCAGACAAAATCATAACAGATTTATCACTGTTGACCAGAGGATGCTGAGGATTTCTTTGAGCTTAAGGATGAAAGAGAGAGAGAGAGAGAGAGAGAGAGAGAGAGAGAGAGAGAGAGAGAGCAAAGCAAACTTCAAAGACTTGGTCAACATTGGTCCCTTTATACGGCTTTCTTTTATCGATACGAAATAATGATTCTCCTAAAAGAGCTTTCTATTGTTAGAAAACCTTCTACACCCTGAGTTGATATTATCTCTCTCTCTCTCTATCTCTCTCTCTCTCTCTCTCTCTCTCTCTCTCTCTCTCTCTCTCTCTCTCCCCAAGTACCCTTTTGGCCAAATGTTTTTGAATTGAATGTTTTTATTCTCTTGATTTGCGCCATGTGTCACTCGCTGTGGTAGAATAAGCTTGTAACCCTTAATGCCAATGGACATTCACTATTTTGAAAGTGACGTGAGTTTAGGATCATGTGATTAGAGAGAAGTACAGACAGACGTACAGACGGACAGAAAGAAACATCCGAGAAGAAAGAAACATTACAATTACTTTTATAAAACAAAGTTTTTTTTTCTTAGTCGGGACAATGAAGAGTTCATCCAAATGCACTGATGAATAATTCTGTAAAAACCACTACTATGAATCCTAGTTCTAATAATGATAATATCAATAATGTTCAATGGAATAATAATAATAATAACAACTACTCGGAAGACTAATGATAACTTTTCAAGAATAATAAGGTCGCTCCCTGAATTTGGGACATACAAAATCAATATTGTCTATAGATAATATCCGATAACTTCAGAGATACCTCATACCCTCTCTGCTTATTAACAATCTTCCAAACTCGGCTGAATAGCTGAGTCTTCCTAGTAATCGTCGAACCAGAAAATACGGAGTAGAAAAACGTAAACCATACCTGCGTAAAGACGACAGCATTTAAACCGAAATTTCCAAGTACCCTCCCATAACCCCATGCCCAACCCAAGCACCCCCCCCCCCATTATCCCTATCCCCCGCTATCGGCCGTATGGATGAAAAGTTCCAACTGTCAATTAAGGAAGGCTTTGGAGGGTTTAAAACTATATTAGGAGATCATCCAAAACGGCAGTAGATAAAACACTGCCCCCACCCCCCTCATGGAGGTCTGAGGGGACGCCAGGGATATGGCGGAGAAAGAGTGCAAGTGAGGCGGAAGAGTTTCTTTTGAAATATAAAACAGGAAGAGTAAATGTAAACAAACAAACAAACACAGATTCATGATATATGTACATATGTATATATACACGTATACATACACATGTTTTATTATATATATACATACATTTGTATATTTATATATATATACACGCATATATACATACATACACACACACACACACATATATACATATATTATATATATATTATTATATATATATATATATATATATATATATATATATATATATATATATCTAGCTAGGTAACGAACACATACTGAAAGCACGCAAAAAAAAAATTTTTTTTTCAGAAGACGGCGAAATAGTACAACCCTATCGCTCAATAGAGAGAGAGAGAGAGAGAGAGAGAGAGAGAGAGAGAGAGATAGAGAGAAAGAGAGAAGAAATATTAGTGTGGAATATCTATACCTCCCGTCGAGAGCGCAATGGAATCACAATGTCTGCCGCAGGAATAAAACTGTAATCGATTTTGTCCGATACTTAACAATTGATTCGTTTAATTGCTCTCCGTCAATTGGAAATATCGCAAACAGACCTGCTTACCACGCGACCGTATATGCGACGGAACAGTTCATGATTACAGTTGTTTGAAAAAAAAAAAAAACGGCGTTTGCTTAATCAGGAATTTCTGATCGCGTTTTGGAACAGGGAAGAGCGGAACTCATTATTCACCTGGGGCAGTGATCCAATGGCCTGCCTCCCATTTTGACGCACCTGTAACTTTTCATCGGAAATTTAGTCGTATATATCTGACCTTGCACTGTATTATATTTATTACCTAAAGTTAAAGCGATGTAGCAGCTTTATATTTGTTCAGAATTATTTCACGAATATAAATCTCTTTTTTCAGGAATATAAATCTATACAAATATGAAGGACGTTTTCCAGTTGATTTGCGAGAGTAGATAATGAATATATATGTGTATGGCGTTTATCAATATCGCATCTGCTTTGTCGTTTTGACGTTCGAATAAGTATAAGAGATTATTATTATTATTACTTATTATTATTATTATTATTATTATTATATTATTATTATTTATTAAAAGTAATGGCTACTTCAGCAGCGTTACACTTGTAGAGATTCTTCTCTATTTTGCGAATAGCGGCTTTTTCAGTGCTACTTAAACAGGCTAGTAGCGCCTATAAGGAGGCATGGTAAAATACATGGGTCAAAATAGGTGTATATATTTGAATTTTACAGATAAAACTATGATACCATAGTCATCAAGTCATTAACGATTTTCTCTCTCTCTCTCTCTCTCTCTCGATCTCTCTCTCTCTCTCTCTCCTCTTAAGAGAGAGAGAGAGAGAGAGAGAGAAAATCGTTAATGACTTTGATGACTATGGTATCATAGTTTATCTGTAAAATTCAAATATATACACCTATTTTGACCCTGTATTTTACCATGACCTCTATAGGCGCTCTACTAGCCTGTTTAAGTAGCACTGAAAAAGCCGCTATTCGCAAAATAGAGAAGAATCTCTACAAGTGTAACGCTGCTGAAGTAGCCATTACTTTTAATAAAGTATGCTTGAGAGAGGGTCTGCTTCCTAAGTATATTATTATTATTATTATTATTCAAATAATAAACGCCTATTGTAAGGGCGATTGTTTTGAATTACAAGCCTCCAAAGAACATGATGTTCATCTGGAAGAAGTAACAAAAGATAACAGGAATTACAGAAAGAAGAGATCGATCAATGATTAAAAAAAGAAAAGAAAAATTGATGAATAAAATAAAACAAGCAAATTGTTAAAAAAAAAATGTGAATTGTTTTATGGTAGCATGACACCTTCGCCCGAACATTTTTGGGTTCTAATTGCAAAGCATCATCAGCACAGAAAAAATGACTTGCATCATAACTGAAGATACAGTGACATTCTCAGAGTAATTTTCTTGATAGAATTTGATTTTAGGTAATTTATAGAATAATCTTTAATCCATCGAGCTTTATGATTTGCCCTAGGTAAAAATTCTCATAATACACCCGTATATTTCCACGGTAATAATATACAATAATTCCATTTGGGTGCAATACTTGTAAAATCCCAGATCACTGCAAGTGACTTTGTCCAAATTACCAGTCGCGAAAAATATGTATTTATCAAAATGATAATGCAAGAACAGTATTTTTCAATATAGATTATGTTTTTTCATATTTTTTGAGATTACACATGAACAAAATATCGTATGTTCGAGTAGGAAGACGTATCTGATGAAAATAAGATTTCCTGGAGGTATATAATTTCACTATTTGTGTTAAAGCATTGCTAAAGTACGTTTACAATTAGAATATCATTGTAATCCAGATGAATGAATGTAAAAAGATATAAATGAAGTTAACATAGTGGGTGAAGGTCGATCAAAAATAGTCATGTGTCAAAGCTACATAAAAGTAAATTGTAACGAAAGTGTCAGGTGTAGGAAAGGGTTCATACGATTATGGAATGTGGCAATTACATGCTTAGGTATAAATATATTATCGAGAGATTCTCAGCGTCACTCAGTTATAGTATAGACTATTATGGATGTCGAGAGGCCTTGAGATATTGCTGGAAAGGGTTTATGAAAAGGCATAAAATTAACTTGACATTTTGAAAACGCCCGAGGAAGTACAACACATAAGCAGTGCTTTTAAATAAAGCATCGGATTACGAGAGTCCCATTTACGTTCCATTCCAAGTTGATTGTGGAAATCGAGGCATTTGCAAATGATCGTTTTTACTATTGAAATAAGGTTCGTTTTCGTCTGAAAGGGAATGCGAGTTCTTTCAGAAGAGGAATGAAGGAAGATCTGGCTACGAGACATTGCCTCTGCAAGTTTATAATATAACGTTGAAGGTTTCAGAATGGGAAAATGTGAAAGTGCGGAATGAAGGAGAAAGAGAAGAAAGTGTGTGTGTGTGTGTGTGTGTGTGTGTGAAGTTCAGAAAGGGTTGTAGGAGCAAAAACATGTTAAACGGCATAAGTTGCATAATGCGGTCCTAATCTTTGTTATATATGTATGTATATCAAGGTTATATATACATATATATAGATATGTATACATAAATACATATTCATACTATATACATATAATATATAAATATAATATATAATAATATATTAATTATATAAATATAATATATTAAATAATATATATATATATATATATATATATATATATATATATATATATATATATATATATAAATATAATATATAATATATATATATATGATATATATATTAATTATATATATATTGCTAAGCATATTTGGCCATTCGGCACTGGTTAAAATGAAAAATAAAAACAAGCGACAACCCTCTTATCTTTGGTAGCTGGCTCTCTCTCCAAACGGTATCAAGCTAAGATATAAGCTAGGCTAACGAATCCTCGGAGATACAAAAATATACTTTTTATTTCCCAAACTAACTGAACATAGTTTGAACATGATATAGAACAAAGTGATTAAATGACGTAATATTAAGAACTAAGTCTGACCCATAAAAAAGACTGTAAACTGTTGTTCTACTTTCCTGAATTAGACAAAGTAATCACCCCTAAAACTCACAAACTATTAGTTTCTACATTTAAATAGTCAAGTCTTTTAGAGAATTCCATTCTCTTGTATAATGCCATGAAAACATCTGAAACAAAGAGATATATCTGTTATATTTCCCAACACATAAATAAATGTTAAATAGATGTATACACATTACACTTTTCTCTTTTCAAAGGCAACTTTTCCTAAGTCTTTTTAAATGTGCCATACCTTTTACAATGGGCTTTCCTGACCTCAAGACCTCCAAAGCCGTCCTTTGTCTTATCACTATCCAAGGAGAGTGTCACCTTTTCTCTCTGATCTCGGGCGGTTGGACCCATCATTACACACACAAACACATGCACACATCTAGACACGCCTTAAAAATGACATAGCAACTGCGAGCCTTACCCAGGCTGTAAGGTCACCAGCCTTATATTGCGTAATCATCAATTCAAACCGTTCTTTCATTTCAACAGCCTTCGAGACATCCAGTGCTTGTCGCTAGGCCCTCTCTTGTCTCTAAGTGAAGAAAGCTGAGGTGTAACAATTCACCGACATATTTGCTTTTTCTTTTAATATGGCTCAGCCAACTATGTCCTTTGTGCACTCCTGTTACACACCACATCAGCAACTAGTGAATAATGTTTTAATTTGCCACATGATTTAGGGCTACCTCCGTTGCTGGAACCCTTGTGCCTCGCTGGATGCACAGAAGTTTAAGAACTCCTAATGCACGAATTGTGATCAGTATGACGGCTAGCATAATGGCAATCACTGGAATTGTGTAACGTTCGTTGAAGAAAAACTCATAATCATCACTATCCTCCAACGGTGGGATTGTAACAGCCTCCAATGTAGGCGAAACTCGAACCGCCTCATGGTTGCCATGTAAGTGTTTCATGAACACTTTCGTCGACGAGTTGTAGACACGACGGCTAAGCACGTGAACCATCTCGAAACAATTCAGCTCGCTCCATTATTCAGCGTCTGCGACCCTCGCAAGTGTATCCAACACCCCCTCGTCGCCAAACTGTAGATTCAACGTCTTCTACCGAAGGAAACGTGGCTACCACCAAGTTGTCCAGGAAATATCCTGTGACTTCCATGCAAGTGCGTCTCGCACCCGCCTCGTAGAAGATTGTTGAATCCTGATTTATCCCAGAACATATCCTGAGACGATCCACCGACGACATCTCATCCATTGCAAAGGTGATCTATAGCATCGCCACTTGTGTGTAGACTCGACCTCTGGTACTGTAGAACTAAGTCGTTTCCGACGTCACCATCTCATGAAGTTGGGAATTCTCCAAAGTCATTGTGTGTCCGTATTTGAAGTCTACATGATCATAGAATAACTAAAGTCTTGCTTTACCACACAAATCTGTCATTAATCTCCTAGTCAATTATTAAAAATTCCTCACTAAACAAAATATGATTTTTACCCACTGAATCCTCACAAGTAATCCTATATCTGACAAACGTACTACAAAAAAAAAAACATAATGTTTAACGGCAAAACCCTTGTACTGTCTATATAATTAACCTCAATGAAATGTAATGCCGAACACCCCTTCTATCTAACTCATATACCCCGATAAATAATACCTCCTGTCCAAAACAGAAATGATATGTAAAGCTTAACCCCGATTACGAACATCTCTCGTAGGATAAGAAAAAAATTATAATAATAGTAATAATAATTGAACTTTCCCCATTACAAAACGTACACAGAGAAAAAAGAACATATATATAACCCAAAGCTTTCTCCTATAAATGCAGTATGTATCGTTACGGAATTTGCTACTGTAACGTATCTCATCGACCGGAATCGACCCTTTACATACATCTCCATGGAATGTCATAATCAACACCTCTGAAAACAGTGCAAATCTCCGAGTATTCAACTCTGAAAGGAAAAAATCAGCAACCGGACTCATCACAGCATTATAAGCAAAAATCCACCTGTGAATATCTCATGTGCTCAAATCGCTTTATAGATTTGCCTAGTCAGACTTGCAACCTCAGAAATCATTATTCTCCAAATAGCCCCAAAAATTCTATACGAACACTATATAACCACATTTCACAAAATTATCCCTAGGATATCACCAATGGTACCCAGAAATTGTCCCCAAAAATATAACTCACCCATGATACTACCACAAGTATATAAAACCACATAACTACCTCATCGGGATATAAACCACAGAAAACCACCCATTATATACCACAATCCATCCATATATATATATATATATATTATATCCTATTGTAATTTTGCAATTTAGAACCTCGTATAGAGAGAGCTATTTCTCGTATTTTGACATATGATATCGAATGTCTAAGGGAAATCTGACAATTTATCCGAAGTGCACCGCACATAAGTGCATCATTCGTAATTATGAATGATACAAATATCATCTTGATCACGATAAAAAAAAAGGCTTCCAGAGAAGATGGATAGGGAATGTAAACAATCAAAATGATAACATTTGCTTTGCTCCTGACCAGTGAAACTGTAATTGTGAGTGAAGAAAAAGTTAATACTACGATAGCACTGCTGTGTTAATGCTGCGCTTGTTTTCTTCTTCTTGTTGTTGAATCATGGAAAGGAAGGTTCTACGAAGAAGGGGAAAAGAAACTGGGAGAAAATTTAGATACTTTGAAGTAGCAATTATTTTCTATACAGCTTCTTTTCCCAACCCCCCATCCCCCGCATCTCTCTCTCTCTTCTCTCTCTCTCTCTCTCTCTCTCTCTCTCTCTCTCTAGGCTCGGGAATCGCCACATACGCAAAAGAATAATAAAACATTTAAAAATCTTTTCTAAAGACCAAGTTATTTTAAGATTACCAAACCTTACTCTGCTTATCAAGAGCCCAATTTTAGTGAATAATATTTCATTAACTGTATGTCACATCAACTATTTATGTTTTCATTCTGGTTCTTTCTATATAACATAAGCTTTGTTGACCTTCTGTGCAGATTGCCTTGAGCTCAATAATATCATCTAAGGCTTTCTGTCCTGATGAATGCCTCTTCCTCAGGCAGGCAGGAAGCGACATTGTTTGATCTCGTCGTGTCCTTCAGGGTTCAATCGACGACCTTGTCCCCGGCTTTCATCCTGGATGTAAACCTTTAGGAACCGTCTCCTCATATTGCTCACTAGCCTTAATCTGTTGCAGATGGCGGAAATGATTTTTTTTTACTCCCATCGTCTCTTATTTTTACTAACGTGCCCCTCGTAGCGAGGGACGAGAATTCGCTTGCTAAAGATGATTCGTTCGAACGTGATTGCAATTTCTTCCGAAGCTTTGGCTCGCAAACCCTTGACATTTTCTAGGAAAGGATTCATATCAATAACTGTTTTCATCTGCGATGTCGGCATTTAGGGATTAATCTTTACACACTCAACGATTTGTTCCAGTTATTTAGCAACAGAGGCAGGTTACAGAGAAACGAAGTCCTTGCTTTGTCTCAGTTTGCTGGAAAATGCCTGGAAATTCTGTTACGCCACTCAAGCCTGATTGAGTAGCGAATGAAAAGAAAAGACCGGAAAGGGAAGGACTTCAATCTCACAGCACAACCGATACGTAGGTCTCTTCTTTGCAACGGTCTTCTGCGAGAGGTACTGAGGAGTTTAAATTTAATTGTATCTGCAAGGATATTTCCCCGAAATTTTGGCTAAAATCCAAGCAATGGCAAATAATTCAGGCATTCAGCATTTAAATTAAGTGAAAAACGGGAGTTGGAAATCAAGATCCAGATCCAGCAAATAAGGAATATATGTAAAGTAAAAGGCTAAAGTTTGGGTGCAGATAGTGGACGAAGGATGCTGCAAGCACCATTTAGTAATGCTTTAACAGTGCGCAACTTGGAGTCCAGTAATAATACTACACCTCTGCGGGATTAATCTAGATACTGACGTGTTACGCCTTCGAGCGCAGAACATTTGGAATAAGTAATTACAATTGTGACTTGATTTTCACTCGAACACGTATCATGAAAGAAATAGATTTAGAGAAGGAACTGTAGTCTCGATCTTCTGGAGACTAGCAGCACTTGAACTACTTGAAGACCAGTAATACCAGTATAGGATTTCCCATGGAAATCCCAAGGACTGGATTTCATAATCATTTATCTCTCTCTTTGATGGGGAGAGTAGCAATAAAGAAAATAATTCAAACCAGAACAAAGGCAGTTTCCTATCTGCCAAGTGACGTTAAAGGATATAACACTCACATAGAAAAAAACCTTAATGCATACTAGAACGTAATAGTTTTTTCCCGACAAATTTTCCAACAGTTCCTTGACGTGAAAATATATCAAAATATAAGTTCTACATTTCTATTATATTATGACAGTATTTTTCCATGAATTTTAAAGCACAAATATACCTAATTTAAACTAACATTTTAAAATCTCAATTGCTCTACCTCGTTTTCTTACATCCTGTTCTCTCTCTCTCTCTCTCTCTCTCTCTCTCCTCTCTCTCTCTCTCTCTCTCTCTCTCAGCAGTCCATCATACCATTAAACTATAGAGCTACAAATAGCACATCATTTCCAGAATTATTTCCAGAAAATGACGGTCATTACATTGATTGGGAGACAAATCCGGAATGTATAACACCTGTTTCAGTGGAAGTTTCTACCAATCACGATAATTTCCTGCCTCATAAAGATGCGGATAATGCTACGTCCTGCTGTTACTTGCTCTTAATTTGCTCTTAAATGAAATTAATAGCGTCTGTACGTAGTGTATATTAAGATTGTTTAATTTTGAATGCTGTTTGTGATGGGTAAAATGGAAATTTCGTTCAAAGTTATACGAATGCAATTGTATATCTTAAAGGCACATGAATGGATTGTCAACCTCAGGTCTTTCCGGTTAGAGACAAGTCGGTTAGAGACAATCGCTGGATTCGTTGAAGTTGCTGAAATGAAAAAAACGGACAGAACAGCTTATTCGTGCACTTTGAGGTCGATGACGCCTCGAAGATCACGCGCTTCGGGCATAGGACACCCGTGTTTGCTGGATGAAACACAGGGCGTGTCTGTGTTCGTTCGTAACGAATGGTATATGACTTTTATGATGGGAGAATAAGCGCTAAGAGGGAGGACTCACTGATTACTTGTGACAGAGTGTGGAACACGCCAAGAAGAGGTGTTGCAAGGTGTTGCAGACCCATCGAATAGGGTAACGTAAGAAGTAACTTTGAAAAAGTTAACCTTTGAAGTGATAATTATTGTGTTGGAGAAAGAGAAGTGTGGTGCGGTACACATTCTTTTTTATTAGCTTTCATGGGTAAAGTGGCATAATAATTGTGGTCTCTTTATTTCTGATGGGTTCAAAGTCACCACATAGACAAGTGGATTCTCTAAGACTTCTGTTGACTTATTAAGATGTTGTGGTTAGTCGGAAATAATGAGATAAGAGGGGGTACTTATTTAAACATGTTTTGGAGAGGAAAACGATAGTTTGGCGTTTCTTTTGGGTCAAAATTAATTCATTTTATTCCATTTTTATTAATTGATTTTATTCTAATTTAATGTTAGCTAATTTGGGAAATAAAAATTATATTTTTTGTAACTATGGGGATTTATTTACCTAGCTTGCATTTAGCTAACTTTCCAGAATGATCTGCGGCCAACGAGGTAGGTGTAGTTGCCTGTTAGCAGTTTGTTTCATTTTTGTTTAAATGAGTACTATCATTTGGTCTTAAAAACCTGTTTTAGATATACATTGGTTAAAAAAAAAACAGATACTTACAACTCTCTCTCTCTCTCTCTCTCTCTCTCTCTCTCTCTCTCTCTCTCTCTCTCTCTCTCTCTCTGTTACGGCCTCTGAGAGGTCCGCTTCAGGTTCGATATTATGATAAACAAAAAAATTCAACACCAACAGTTGAAACTGGGGATACGAATATAGAAAGATACACAAACACAACAAAGGTTTATTTACAAGCTTACTAACAAAGATAAATGTAGAATGGTATCTCCTATTTACATAAAAAGGGCAAAATCTTACAATGCGTGAACTGGGGAGTTTTGCGACTTGAAGCGATGGCTTCACAAAAGGAGAACTGCGATTGCAGACGTCTTCTTGACTCCGTATTGCAGAAAATAATGTCTATTCTTGATACTCGAAGGGAATGAACTTCTCTAAACCTCTTGCAGAATGTTTCTTCTCTGAAGTCTTGCTCTACGTCGAAATGCCTTGGTCGTCCAATCCTGACGACGACTTGACCAGAATTCAACCAACTCTCGAGCGACTTTTCCTCTCTGATCCTTCGTTGGTTCCTTCTTCTCTTATATCTCTCTGACAATCTCTGCTGCTGATCTCTCACTGATAATCTGATCTGTGGCTCTTACTGATGATCTCTCTCTCTCCTACTTCGTCAGACATATTTATACAGCAATCTGGGGGCGGAGCTACCAGCGTTTCTCACGACACTTCGGCGCCTGTTGTGTTCCCCAACACGCCCGACGATTCCAGAACAACCATGAAAACAGGCGCCTCTTTCTTTGCTATGAAGCGATTACCATTACACGTCCCCTCAAAAAAGAGAAAAAAATGAAATCAACTGATTTTATTTTTTTCTAAAGAGAAACAAGAATTAAACAGCAGGGGAGTAATTCTGCATAAAGCTTTAACACTTCTCCATTCATTCAACCACTCGTGCCAAAATAGAAAACGGTCAATAGGCTACTAATTCTGAGAACTCTAGAGAGGCTCTATTAGCTATCACATTATCCTTCAGTCTTAATCTCTCCGTTTCCTGAGCTCTGCTTAAAACTTTAAAATACTAAAACGCCTCTTGCATTTTCTCAAAACTAATTTCTCTTAGTAACACGGTCACACAGAACACTGGCGGTGGCCAAGGTATGGGGCATTCTCTATAATTCTGAAGCAAGTTTACATTCATTGACTTTGCTCTATTCTCACTCACATTAATTCCATAATGTGCATTTCCCCTCTCCTCTAACACTGAAAAAGGACCTTCGAACTTATAAGGTAAAGAGGGACCTTCTTTCTGGACTAGTACTAAAACTTTATCTCTTACACACAAACTTCTCTCTTTTGCTCTAAGATCATGTTTCCCTTTAGTTTCCCCTTGACTTCCGTTCTCCTTCGCTAGTTGCCAAACATCTCTTAAATTGTTTTTATAATACTCAAGATTAGTTATGTAATCTTCTCTACCCTTACCCTTACGTACAGACAACGGTCCGACCATATCAATAACTACATTCTCAAAAGGTTCACCTACCGAAGTAATATTACACAACAGAGCTCTGGGGATTACTTGATTTGGTTTCCCGGCAATTTGGCATTCATGAAAGCTTAAAACATACCTCTTTACGTCATTTTTCATTTTAGGTCAAAAGTATATACACTTGAAAGTTTTATTTACTCCTTAATGTCCTTGCTCATCATGTGCCAACTTCAAAACTAATTCACGAAGCTTCCTAGGGACCACTAATTGTTCTGTGATTTCCCTTTTACTACCTGACTTCGGACAAACATAACGACACAAAACTTTGTCCTTTAAACAAAAAGTTTCCTTACACACATCATCGAAATCATCATCTAGCTCACACTAAAAAATTCGGGTTAGTGTCTCATCCTCTCTCTGGAACTTGACTAGCTCTTCCTTATCCAAAACGTTAGTACCTACTTCATCACCATAACTAGTACTAGATACTGGTACATTTACTATGTTACTCTCGACAGCTACACCTTCCGTTTGGCTATCACTGTCAACAATAGAGTTAGCCACACTCATGCCAAGATCAACCTCGCCACCTCTATCACACTCGTTCGAATCCACGAACTCACTCACTTTCCAATCCACGAACTCACTCTCGTTCGAATCCACGAACAAATTATGACCGTAGTCTATGTCTGTATCTAAACCTGACCTAGTTACTACCATTTCAGGCACTGGAATATCCCTCACAACAGGATTCACATTCTTGGATAAAGCTAAGTCATTACCGACAATAATGCCAACGCCATCAACTGGCAAACTGTCAACAACTGCAAGTTTCACTTCTCCTGACACAACCTGACTTTCTAAATTCAACTTCAACAAAGGACAAAGAACACAAGTGTTAGGAAATCCACCTAACATGACTTTTTCTTCCATGTTGATTTCTGCCCTGTTCGGCACACTCTCTCTCCTAATCAGTGAGACAGCAGCTCCTGTGTCTCGAAGCAAGACCACCTCTCTCGAATCTACTCCTCCAAGAGAGGAAACTACACCTTCTGACAGAATTTACCAAAAAATTTCCTAGTTTCTCTCATCACATCATTCCTACTTGACGAAAGGTTAACTAGAGACACTGGTTTCTTAACGTCCTTCCTCTCTACTGCACAATTTCTCGCTAAATGCCCTTTCCCATTACACTGGAAACAAGTTCATTTTGAGCCACTAGATGCCACTTTACTCTTACAAACCTTAGACGTATGACCAGGTTTTCCGCATGTATAACAGGAATAGTCACTTTTACTTGCATTGCTATTACTAGGACTGAAACCTTAACTGCTTTGTACTCTACCAGGCGAAGGATCATTTTGTTTCTTACTAACACTCAAATTATGAATTAGACTATATTCGTCAGCTAACCTAGTTGCTCCTGCAAAAGATACTTCTCGCCTATCTTCTATGTAAAGCTTAATCTCAGGGGGTACGTTATCTTTGAAGTTTTCTAACAACACTAAGTTCTTCAAACTATCAAAATCCTCAACTTTAGCAGATGTTAACCAATCAATAAACAGCCTTTCTAACGTCTTACCGTATTCTACATACGTAATATTTTCGTCCTTTTCCAAACTTCTAAATTTCTTACGGTACGCCTCCAGTACTAACCTGTACGCGCTAAGAACAGTTTCTTTCACAATATTATAATCATCACATTCCTCTTTAGACATGCAACTATACACAGTAAGCGCCCTACCACTCAAAACTGACTATAAATATAAAGTCCACGTTTCTTTAGGAGAACCTAGTCTTTCCATTAACTTCTCAAAACACATGAAATATGTCGTTACATCTTCCTCATCAAACTTTGGTACTAATTTCAACACTGTACTCATACCTAAACTATCAGCTCCGTTTTCGTTTTCGCCTGTCCGACTGTTACGTGTACTTTCCATTAACCGAGCAATTTCTAACTCATGCATACGTTCTTTCTCTCTTTCTTCCTGCTCATGCATACGTTCTTTCTCTCTTTCTTCCTGCTGCGTTACCAACATTTCTCTCTCATGCTGCATTTTCATTGCTTCTCTCTTTTGCTGCATTTTCATTGCTTCTCTCTCTTGCTGCATTTTCATTGCTTCTCTCTCTTGCAGCATTTTCATTACTTCTCTCTCAGCTGCTCTTTCATCTCTCTCATACTTTTCCCTTTCTTTTCAACATACTCACGGAGATCATTCCCCTCTAGACCCAGTAGCTTACCCGACTCGATAAACTCTTTCACCATCTCACTCATTTTGGCTCTTTCTATATTCTTCCTGTTTCAAATGGTTAAAGTGCTGAATATTACTGACCAAGGTCGCCACAATGTTACGGCCTCTGAGAGGTCTGCTTCAGGTTCGATATTATGATAAACAAAAAAATTCAACACCAACAGTTGGAACTGGGGATACGAATATAGAAAGATACACAAACACAACAAAGGTTAACAACATGAAAACAGGCGCCTCCATCACGGGCGCGAATGCCTCCTTGCTGCAGAACTTCTCGAAGATGTATTTTCCTTTCCTTTATTTTTCTTTGCTATGAAGCGATTACCATTAATTACACTCTCATCTTTATGCTGATTCCTTTTTCGGCGACTGTCCAATTCGGTGAAGGGCTTGACTAGACCCGTGGTTCTTCGCCCACCCCTCCCTCCCTTGGAATAGTGGTATCAGTAGACACGAACTGAGGGAATAGCATTCAATTTTTTAACCTAACGAAGAGGGACGATATACGTATGTGTGTGTGTGTGTGTGTGTGTGTGTGAGAGAGAGAGAGAGAGAGAGAGAGAGAGAGAGAGAGAGAGAGAGAGAGAAGCATCTATTCGACATGTTCCTTCAGCCGTTATTCAGTGCAGTTAATAATTTTCTTTTCTGCTTACAAAAAGAATTACACTTCCAGATTTGTGTTTCCAGTTTTATTAAGATATATTTGGTTAAATGTCTCGGTCACCTGCATAAGGATTCGTACTCCTAGTGTTTGTTTTGAGTTCGAAAAGTGCTAGAGGGCATAAGAGTTTTCTTTGTGGAAATTTGGATTTTATCTTCCCGTACCAGCTTTAGAACAATGTACTTCACCTCCTTTTTCTTTTTTTTGATCTCTTGCTGTCTTGACAATTCAAACTCCCTCTTCATGCTGTCAAGCTCTGAATGACCGAAAACTCCCCAGTGCTTGGCTTGACAACCTAAATTTCACAAATCAGTCTTCGTTATGTTTTGTGACATTTTGCTCCAATTCGTTTTTAGGAAATAAAGTAAGAAATATGTGGATTTTGTAACTTTTCATTCCATCACAACCGAATAATTACAATGGAGTATTATTCACTGTTAAGTTTTCTATTTTCATATTTTGATTTTGAAAATTATGTTGATTCGTTTCGTCTTTTGTAATTTTAACATTCTTCCTTCTATGAGTCAACATCCTAGTTTAATCAGCTTTGATTACATTTGTTTCCTCACCTAAGGATCATAACCACAAGATATTACGTTGCTTGGTCTCTCTCTGTTCAAGGAATTGATGCTTTATGAACCATTGACTCTAACCAGATTATATGACAATGGGGATCTAATTATCCTACTCTAGCTATCAACTGTAATTAAGGGCCATTTCTAATTAATGAGACTACTAGCAAGACCGTTATATGAAAAACACTTCTTGGAAATGAGGAATTGAAATGTTGAGAGCGTAGAGAATTTCATTCAGTCGTGAAAGACCACAATTCATCGTACATCTGGCGCGCTTATGTCTTCCCTTCTTGGAAATAATATGGTTTTAACCGAAGGCCAAATAACTGATTTGTTTACGAAGCTGACCCTTATCAAGGGAAGTAATTTGACCTTAATTTAAAAAAAAATAGAACTTGATTTTTACTACATTACCGCTCGGGGGAAAAAGATATCAACCATTTTATTGTATGCATATAATGTGAATGATTTTTTGAACAATGTAAATATCGGTTTCATGTTTTTCTCAGGAACATTAGCCACGTATAAAATTTGAAATGTAAATATGAAAGTGTTTGAGTGTTGAATTACATGCTTTCACGAGTTAGTGCAACATAGATGTTATTATTATTATTATTATTATTATTATTATTATTATTATTATTATTATTATCATTATTATTATTATTATTATTATTGGAGAATCAAATCCACAGTTATGTAAATGTACATATATTTATATTAAAAGCATTTACATAAATGTGGATTTGTATCTCAATTTGAAGACTCAGGCTACTAAGGGTATTTTTTAAATTATTATTATTATTAATATTATTATTATTATTGTTATTATTATTATTATTATTATTTTATTATTATTATTATTATTATTATTGTTACAATTATTATTATTATTATTATTTTTTTTTTTTTTTTTGCTTTATCACAGCTCTCCAATTCGACTGGGTGGTATTTATAGTGTGGGGTTCCGGGTTGCATCCTGCCTCCTTAGGAGTCCATCACTTTTCTTACTATGTGTGCCGTTTCTAGGATCACACTCTTCTGCATGAGTCCTGGAGCTACTTCAGCCTTTAGTTTTTCCAGATTCTTTTTCAGGGATCTTGGGATCGTGCCAAGTGTTCCTATGATTATGGGTACAATTTCCACTGGCATATCCCATATCCTTCTTATTTCTATTTTCAGATCTTGATACTTATACATTTTTTCCCTTTCTTTCTCTTCAACTCTAGTGTTCCATGGTATTGCGACTTCAATGAGTGATACTTTCTTCTTGACTTTGTCAATCAACGTCACGTCTGATCTGTTTGCACGTATCACCCTATCTGTTCTGATACCATAGTCCCAGAGGATCTTTGCCTGATCATTTTCTATCACTCCTTCAGGTTGGTGCTTATACCACTTATTACTGCAAGGTAGCTGATGTTTCTAGCACAGGCTCCTGTGGAGGGCTTTTGCTACTGAATCATGCCTCTTTTTGTACTGGTTCTGTGCAAGTGCCGGACATTCGCTGCTATGTGGTTTATGGTCTCATTTTTCGTATTGCACTTCCTACATATGGGAGAGATGTTATTTCCATCTATCGTTCTTTGGATATATCTGGTTCTTAGGGCCTGATCTTGTGCCGCTGTTATCATTCCTTCAGTTTCCTTCTTGAGCTCTCCCCTCTGTAACCATTGCCATGTGTCATCGCTGGCCAGTTCCTTAGTCTGTCTCATGTATTGTCTGTGCATTGGTTTGTTGTGCCTTTCCTCTGTTCTGTTTGTCATTCTCCTGTCTCTGTATATTTCTGGGTCTTCGTCTACTTTTATCAGTCCTTCTTCCCATGCACTCATGAGCCACTCGTCTTCACTGGTTTTCAGATATTGCCCCAGTGCTCTGTTCTCGATGTTGACGCAGTCCTCTATACCTAGTAGTCCTCTCCCTCCTTCCTTTCATGTTATGTATAGTCTGTCCGTATTTGCTCTTGGGTATAGTGCTTTGTGTATTGTCATATGTTTCCTAGTTTTCTGGTCTATGTTGCGAAGTTCTGCCTTCGTCCATTCCACTATTCCTGCGCTGTATCTGATTACTGGCACTGCCCATGTGTTCATGGCTTTTATCATATTTCCGGCGTTGAGCTTTGACTTGAGTATCGCCTTGAGTCTCTGCATATATTCTTTCCTGATCGTGTCCTTCATCTCTTGGTGTTTTATATCTCCTCCTTCCATTATTCCCAGGTATTTGTAACCCGTCTCATCTATGTGTTTGATGTTGCTCCCATCTGGTAGCTTTATCCCTTCAGTCCTTGTTACTTTGCCCTTTTGTATGTTGACTAAGGCGCATTTTTCTATTCCAAACTCCATCCTGATGTCCCCAGAACTATCCTTACAGTCTGGTTTAGGGTATCTATTTCCTTGATGCTCTTACCATACAGCTTGATGTCGTCCATGAACATCAGATGGTTAATTCTTTTGCCTCTTTTCTTGAGTTGGTACCTGGCATCCATCTTCTGTAGTACTTTTGTCATGGGAATCATGGCTACTACGAAGAGTAGTGGGGACAGTGAGTCGCCCTGGAAGATCCCTCTCCTGCTATTAACCTCTGCTAGTCTTATTCCAGAGCTTGTAAGTATTGTATTCCAGTTGTGCATTGTATTTTTGAGGAAGCTGATGGTGTTTTCCTCTGCCCCATATATTTTCAGGCATTCTATTAGCCATGTGTGTGGTATCATGTCGAAGGCTTTCTTATAGTCTATCCATGCCATGCTTAGTTTGGTTTTCCTTCTCCTACTGTTCTTCATTACCATTTTGTCTATCAGGAGCTGTTTTTATTTTGTGCCTACACTTCCTTCTGCAGTCTTTCTGTGGTGGGGGATGGCGTGTTTTGTCTCCTCTAGTAATTGTATTGCCTTTCACTGATGATACCTGTTAGTAACTTCCACATTATTGGTAGGCAGGTGATAGGCCTGTAATTACTGGCTATATTTCCTTTACTCTTGTCTTTTTGTACTAAGGATTTTCTTCCTGTGGTCATCCATTTGGGTGCATGGTGATTTGAGATAAAATGCTGGAGTTGTTTTGCTAGTCGTGGGTGTAGGGCCTTGAAGTTTTTGAGCCAGTATCCATGGACGTCATCAGGACCTGGGGCTTTCCAGTTTGGCATTTTCTTTAGTTGGTGTCTGACTATGTCTGTCATGATCTCTGTGAATCTTTGTTTTATTCTCCCTGTTTCTTCTTCCTTGACTTCCTGGAGCCATGTTGCATGTTTGTTGTGTGATACCGGATTGCTCCATATGTTTTCCCAGAGTCTCTTACTTGGTTCGGCTTCAGGAATTTCTTGGTGGTTGTCTTCTGCTCTTAGTTGGCTGTTTAGTCTTTTCTGGTTGGTTCTGAGTAGTTTGTTCTGTTGGTATCCCTTATTCCTGCTCATGTACCGTTGGATCTTATGAGCTTTGGCCTTAAGCCTCTGTTTTACATCTTCTATTGTGTTGTTTAGTCCCCTCTCTTGTATTTTGTATTTCTCGTTGAGTTCCTCCCTTGTTTTCTTGCTTCTTAGCCTTTTTTCTGCCATCTCTTTCAGTTTACTCAAGTCAGATCTCATCACCATGATTTGCTTTTCCAGGCGCCTTTTCCAAGGAGGTTGCTGTTTTGGTTTCTGTTGGGTTGGTTGTGCTGGTGGTGTTGGTATTTGAATCCCCATCAGTTCTGCTACTAACTTGCTCCTGCATATGCCAAGTTATTTGTTTCTGTGATACTGGTGGTGTGTATTATGCCCATTATTTCATTGACCTCACTTGTTTTCTCCCTTAATTTCTTGGTGTTGTAGGCTTTCATGGAGGGGATCTTTGTTCTCTCTGTATCTGGCTCCATCCATTGTCTAATCTTTTCTACCCATTCAGTCCTGTCTGTTACTTCGTCGGTGTTTCTTCGTGTGTTGTTGTTTGATACCTCATCATCCCTGCCGTCTTCTGTGGCATCGTCTCTCAGTTCGTCTTCGTGTAATTCGTTGTCGTGTGACATTTCCCTTTCCAGTTCTTCTCCTTCTGTCGGGGAGAGCCAGTTGTTTTTCTTTATGTTCCTTACTTGGTCTGCCAGCCTCTGCTCTGTTTGGGGGGTGTTATTCCTCTCATTCCAGATGTTGACCAACTTTCTTCTTATCCTCTCTCCGTCGGGTTGCTTCTGATGTAGCATCTCCAGATTTCCTTATTTTCTTCTCTTGTCTATTTCTTCCTTTGGTTTGCTTCTGTAGCTCCAATCTCAGGCTGTTGGTTACTGTCGTTGTGGTGGTCAGTTGCTGGATGACGACCTCCAAGTACCTGACCGTCTTCCCCTCCAATTGGGTTGAATACCCATGAAGAGTTTGGCCCTCAGTACAATAAGTTCCTAGCTGTGACTGAATGAACTGGTGTTGCAGGAAATTATATTCTGAATAAATTTATGTTGGAAGAGATTAAATGCTAAATTTTGTGATGCTAGGATGAGATGCTAATTAAAGTTGCAGCAAGATATTATTTTTCAAATAAATTTGTTTTGCGAGAGATTTGATGCTAAATAAATTAGTATTGCGAGAGACTAGACGCTAAATAAATTTGTGTTTCGAATGATGAATAAATTTATGTTGCGAGAGATTATATGCTTATTAAATTTGTTGCTAAAGATTAGACGCTAAATAAATCTATGTTGTGAGAGATTATATGCTAAATAAATTGACGTTGCGAGAGACTAGAAGCTAAATAAATTTATGTTGCAGGGGACTAGATACTAAATAAATTTATGTTTTGA
>NC_061100.1:23799418-23805552 GCF_015104395.2 Macrobrachium nipponense | reverse complement strand
ATTCATACAATTATAACGCCCCCCCAACATTTTCCAAGACCGGTCAAAAGGGGGAGGGGCCTAACAAACTGGTAGGCTTAGTTTTAATGACTTTCAGGTGCTGTGAACTGACGATTTCGGTGGAGAAAATGATTATTTCAAAACGAGATATCCTGAATGCTTTGTAAACGAAACTCTCTCCGAGCAAAAGGTGTACTTAATAAAATATGAGTCAGGAAAGGTTTGCTTAAATTTTTAATATACCGCCCGTATGGGGTTTCCCATTGGTCGGGTTTAGGATTAGCGGGTCAAAGAGACTGGTATACCAAAGGACCAGTACTCTTTATCTTCTCAAACCAAATCCAAATTTCGTTGCAATGAGATCACCTGTTATTTTCTCCAAACAGGCCAGTGAAATTATAACAAATGAAATGCTTCCGTCAAACTAGGTATTGTACTCACAGGTAATATTTTGGCCTGACAGTTTCATACCTGAAATGCACGGTGAAAATATTTCGAGATATTTATAGATTTTTTATTAATTTTTGCATTTCTATTTGCTTAACGTAATTCTAATAGGAAATAACTAAACATTATAAACTAGCAAAAGAATATATTTCATTTTTGCAAAACTAAACAAACATATTTAGTTCAATGGAAACAATTCACATAAAAGCCAAAAGCAAATCCTCACCGAAAATTGTAAAATAACCCAATTTACACAAGGTGGAAAGTCGGTAAAGTAGGTTTATTTTAAAACGTCACACTGTCTCACGACCCTATAAGCTTTCGAATGATCAAACATGAAAAATAAAGGAGAAATCATTCACAAAAACTGAAACTTCTTAGAATAACTCTGAACCGGGAACTGGATTATTATAATGATACGATGCAGCTGTCTGAATGCTTAACCAGTCAGTGTCTATAAACTGCAATGACAATCCTAGTGACTACGTAAAAAAAAGTGACGATCTGAACAAGTTTCAAAGGGATCTGAACGCATCTTTGATCCCCTTTCAAGTCGATTGTGACTGTCCACTAAAAAAATGAGAGAGAGAGAGAGAGAGAGAGAGAGAGAGAGAGAGAGAGAGAGAGAGAGAGAGAGAGAGAGAGAGAGAGAGACTATATTTCTTTGCTCTCAAATGATTATAACAATACACAATAAAATAAATCATGGTAAAGAATTGTCGGATTATTTACTGACTGCAATATTCAAGTTTTAGACGAATTCTTCCTTTTGACTGATTCTAGCAATAAAATATAATGATCTAACTCTGATATTACAAACGACGGGGACGTCCTCATTATATTCATTATTACAAACTGTTGTTATCAATCACAATACGAGATTAGAGAGCAGTGTGAACATGACATCAAAAGACTTTTTTGAGTAGAAACGAATTAATGGCTGGGTGATTCTCAAAGTCCCTCGAATGGAAACTGTTAATGAAATACTGAGCATATGCGTGTGTGTCTGGTAATGAGGTCTCGCTGCCGGATAGATCAGGATAAAAAGGCCTCATAGAACGTCTGGAGCCGCTAGTGCAGAGCCGAGTGGCACATGATCTCTCGCAACACAAATCTATTCAGAATGTAATCTCTCGCAACGCAAATTTATTTATCTTCTAATCTTTAGCAACAAATTTATTAAGCATCTAATCTCTCACAACATAAATTTATTTTGCATATAATCTCTCACAACATAAATTTATTTAGTATCTAGTCCCCTGAAACATAAATTTATTTAGCTTCTAGTCTCTCGCAACATCAATTTATTTAGCATATAATCTCTTACAACATAGATTTATATAGCGTCTAATCTTCAGCAACAAATTTAATAAGCATCTTATCTCCTGCAACATAAATTTATTCAGCATGTAATCTCTCACAACATAGATTTATTCACAATCTCATCCTTAGAAACACAAATTTATTTAGCGTCTAGTCTCTCGCATCACAAATTTATTTAGCATCAAATCTCTCGCAACACAAATTTCTTTGAAAAATAATATCTTAGTACAACTTTAATTAGCATCTCATCCTTCGCAACACAAAATTTAGCATTTAATCTCTTCCAACATAAATTTATTCAGAATATAATTTCCTGCAACACCAGTTCATTCAGTCACAGCTAGGAACTTATTGTACTGAGGGCCAAACTCTTCATGGGTGCATGTACAGCTAATAATAAAAATTCTCGAATATCAATAACTGTTTCAAAAGATGTGCTTTCTATTAGAAATAAGAAATTTTAATAAAAATCCAGCAAAGTTACAATGCATTTCCACACTGATACAATGCCCCTTATATTTTCATTTGTTTATTCATTGATTTTTTTTTATTTTACCTTATCCGTTTTTCCAATAACTGATCTCCCCTTTCTGCATTCCCCTTTACCTTCTGTTGCTTCTTTTACATGAACATCATATTCTTTGGAAGCTTGAATTTCAAGTTAATGACCCCTCTAGGCTTCTTCCATACGAATAGGGCTCATCTTCTGGATAATAATAATAATAATAATATTAATAATAATAATAATAATAATAATAATAATAATAATAATAATAATAATAATAATAATAATAATAATAATAATAATAATAATAATAATAATAGTTAAAAAATTACCTTTAGTAACCTGAGTCTTCAAATTGAGATACAAATCCACATTTATGTAAATGTTTTTAATGTAAATATATGTACATTTACATAACTGTGGATTTGATTCTCCAATAATAATAATAATAATAATAATAATAATAATAATAATAATAATAATAATAATAATAATAATAATAATAACAATAATAATAATAATAATAATAATAATAATAATAACATCTATGTTGCACTAACTCGTGAAAGCATGTAATGCAACATTCAAACACTTTCATATTTACATTTCAAAGTTTATACGGGGCTACTGTACCTGAGAAAAACATGAAACCGATATTTACATTGTTCAAAAAATCATTCACATTATATGCATACAATAAAATGGTTGATATATTTTTCCCCAGAGTGGTAATGTAGTAAAAATTAAGTTCTATTTTTTTTTTAATTAAGGTCGAATGACCTCCCTTGATAAGGGTCAGCTTCGTAAACAAATCAATTATTTGGCCTTCGGTTAATACCATATTATTTCCAAGAAGGGAAGACATAAGCGCGCCAGATGTACGATGAATTATGGTCTTTCACGACTGAATGAAATTCTCTACGGTCTCAACATTTCAATTCCTCATTTCCAAGAAGTGTTGTTAATAAAACGGTCTTGCTAGTAGTATCATTAATTAGAAATGGCCCTTAATTACAGTTGATAGCTAGAGTAGGATAATTAGATCTCCATTGTCATATAATCTGGTTAGAGTCAATGGTTCATAAAGCATCAATTCCCTGAACAGAGAGAGACCAAGCAACGTAATATCTTGTGGTTATGATCCTTACCTGTTTAATCATTAGGTGAGGAAACAGATGCAATCAAAGCTGATTAAACTAGGATGTTGACTCATAGAAGGAAGAATGTTAAAATGACAAAAAACGAAACGAATTAACATAATATTCAAAATCAAAATATAAAAATAGAAAACTTCACAGTGAATAATACTCCATTGTAATTATTCGGTTGTGATGGAATGAAAAGCTGCAAAATCCACATATTTCTTACTTTATTTCCTAAAAACGTATTGGAGCAAAATGTCACAAAACATAACGAAGAGTGATTTGTGAAATTTAAGTTGTCAAGTCAAGCACTGGGGAGTTTTCGGCCAATTCAGAGCTTGACAGCATGAAGAAGGAGTTTGAATTGTCAAGACAGCAAGATAAAGAGATCCAAAAAAAAGGAGGTGAAGTACGTTGATTTAAAGCTGGCACGGGAAAATAAAATCCAAATATCCACTAAGAAAACTCTTATGTCCTCTAGCCCTTTTCGAACTCAAAACAAACACTAGGTGTAGGAAAACTTATGCAGGTGACCGAGACATGTAACCAAATATATCTTAATAAAACTGGAAACACAAATCGGGAAGTATAATTCTTTTTTGTAAGAAGAAAAGAAAATTATTCTCTGCACTGAATAACGGCTGAAGAAACAAGTCGAATAGATGCTTCTCTCTCTCTCTCTCTCTCTCTCTCTCTCTCTCTCTCTCTCTCTCTCTCTCACACACACACACACACACACAAACACACACACACACACACACATACGTATATCGTCCCTCTTCGTTAGGTTACAAAATTGAATGCTATTCCCTCAGTTCGTGTCTACTGATACCACTATTCCACGGGTTAAGAGAGAGAGAGAGAGAGAGAGATGAGAGAGAGAGAGAGAGAGAGAGAGAGAGAATGGAGGGAGGGAGTGGTGGTGGTGGGGGGGGGGGGTGGAACCACGGGTCTAGTTAAGCCCTTCACCGAATTGGACAGTCACCGAAAAAGGAATCACTTTTCTGTCCATATATATATGTATATATATATATATATTATATATATATATATATATATATATATATATATATATATATATATAATAGAAGAATCCATAGGGTAGCAGACCGACCAACATCCAGGTTGAAGAGGTAAAGGCATGTCTTTCACAGGTATCGTTTATTACACCGACGTTTCACATCACATGATGCATCCTCAAGGCTGGAAATTATATATTAAGAATACTAAAATCATCACTCACTCATAAAAATCTAAAAAAAGCACAACAGATATTTGACATTTACAAATACAAATTAAAACGAGAACTTGAAAGGAACACCTACCATGGTAAGAGTTAAAACGTGACTAAAAAGGCAGAGAAAATTAACATAAGAAGATGACTAAACAGAACGTGGAGAGTAAACAGGAACAGCGTTATGCTAAAAACAGTTGCGTGGAACAGGCAGTTATGCTAAAAACAGTTGTGTGGACGACGATTGGGTGTTTAATGTTGGTACATTGGTCTTAATAAGAAGGGACTCCAGCACCATCAACTCGTCGTCTCTACTTGCTGATCCAATAATCTTAAAATCATTGATGTCCAAGCGGGCACCACAAATCTGGGAGTGATTCCGAATATTAGATAATTCGGGATTGGACAATCTGCATCCTGTCCTAAAGCTGACACCTTGATGGGAGCAGAAACGGACCTTGAGAATACTCCTCGTACATCCAAACCGTAGGTTTCCCTAGGTTTCCCAAGGCTACATCTGGGACAGGTATATTTATAAACAACGTTGGATGTCAAGGAAGGGCTCAGTCTGTCCTTCACTCTGGAAAAAAGAACGTATACTTAGAGGATTTCGTGGGATCAACTTCAAATTAACTGCTGGTAGTTCATTATGAATTAAATTCATGAATTTCTTTTTAAAGCTTTTATCGTGAAGGAAAGGGAACTTAGCATAAATACAGAATTTTGGAGCGGTATATATGGGAACAGGCGGTTTTCATTTTAGTAGGTTATGGACGTCTTATTAAGGACTCTATGGAAATAGTGGGATGGAAAACAATTATTGCGGAAGAAATTTGCCAAAAACTCAACTTCTTTATGAAAAGCTGACCAGGTGGAAGTCAGAGAGTATGCCCTGTGGAGGAGGGTAGAGAGAGAATTCAACTTGAAATTTAAATTGCATGAGCTACAAAAATTGGTGCCCAACCCTGTAAAAGTATTTTTCCTGTGAATGCTGGTTTGAAACCCAGCATCTTCCCTAGTGACACGTACATCAAGAAATGATAGAGAGTTGTGAGTTTCTTTCTCTACTGTAAACTTTATATTGGGGTGTTGAGCGTTAATGAATTCTAAAAAAGGAGTCGGCGTTTTAAAATCGTGTTTAAAACAAGGCAAAGGTGTTGTCTACATACCTCTTTCCAATAATGGGTGAAAACTAAGGGGCAATTGTCAAATACTGTCTCCTCCAGGGAGTTCATGAAAAATATTGGCGAAGGTAGGGCCTAAGGGCTTCCCATTGCCATCCCCTCCACCTGTCTGAAACAAGAATCATTAAAAATAAAGACTGTGTCCCGCATGGCCAATTATAAAATTTGCTTAAATAAGTGTCTGTTAAAACCGTTAAAAAGGGAATCAGGTAATGGAAAAAGTTTGTTTAGTATGATCTCGATCGTCTCCTCAACAGGAACATTAGTGAAGAGGGACGCTACGTCGAAACTAATACAGG
>NC_061100.1:23771918-23791918 GCF_015104395.2 Macrobrachium nipponense | reverse complement strand
TTTTATGGGTCAGACTTAGTTCTTAATATTATGTCATTTAATCACTGTGTTCCATATCATGTTCAGCTAGTTTGGGAAATAAAAAGTACATTTTTGTATCTCCGAGGGTTCGTTAGCCTAGCTTATATCTTAGTTTGATACCGTTTGGAGAAAGAGCCAGCTACCAAAGGTAAGAAGGTTGTCGCTTGTTTTTATTTTTTATTTAACCAGTGCTGAATGGTTGAATATGCTTGGCAATATATATATATATATATATATATATATATATATTATATATATATATATATACATATATATATATATATATATACATATACATATATATATTAATATATATATATATATATATATATATATATATATATATATATGTATATATATATATATATATATATATATATATATATATATATATATATATAGTATATATATATATATATATATATATATATATATGTATATATATATAGGTCTTATTATGAATATGTATTTATGTTACATATTTGTTATATATGTATATACAACTTTGATATACATACATATATAACAAATATTAGGACCGCATTATGCAAACTTATGCCGTTTAACATGTTTGTGCTCCTACAACCTTTCTGAACTTCACACACACCACACACACACATACACACAACATACACACTTTCTTCTCTCCTTCATTCCGCACTTTCACATTTTCTCATTCTGAAACCTTCAACGTTATATTATAAAAGTGCAGAGGCAATGTCTCGCAGCCAGATCTTCATTCCTCTTCTGAAAAAACTCGCATTCCCTTTCAGACGAAAACGAACCTTATTTCAAGAGCAAAAGCGATCATTTGCAAATGCCTCGATTTCCACAATCAACTTGGAATGAACGTAAATGGGACTCTCGTAATCCGATGCTTTATTTAAAAGCACTGCTTATGTGTTGTACTTCCTCGGGCGTTTTCAAAATGTCAAGTTAATTTTATGCCTTTTCATAAACCCTTTCCAGCAATATCTCAAGGCCTCTCGACATCCATAATAGTCTCTATTTTGACTGAGTAATGCTGAGAATCTCTTGATAATATATTTACACCTAAGCATATAATTGCCACATTCCATAATCGTATGTACCCTTTCCTACACCTGAGAACTTTCGTTACAATTTGTTTTTATGTAGCTTTGACACATGACTATTTTTGATCGATCTTCACCTACTATGTTAACTTCATTTATATCCTTTTACATTCATTCATCTGGATTACAATGATATACTATTTTTAATCGTACTTTATCAATGCTTTAACACAGTAATAAAATTATATACCTCCAGGCAATCTTATTATCATCAGATACATCTCCCTACTCTAAAATACGATATTTTTTTCATGTGTTATCTCAAATAATATGAAAACATATAATCTACATAGAAAAATACTGTTCTTGCATTATCATTTTGATAAATACATATTTTTCGCGACTGGTAATTTGGAAAAAGTCACTTGCAGTGATCTGGGAATTTACAAGTATTGCACCCAAATGGAATTATTGTATATACTTATTACCGTGAAGATATACGGGTGTAGTATGAGAATGTTTACCTAGGGCAAATCATAAAGCTCGATGGATTAAAGATTATTCTATAAATTACCTAAAATCAAATTCTATCAAGAAAATTACTCTGAGAATGTCACTGTATCTTCAGTTATGATGCAAGTCATTTTTTCTGTGCTGATGATGCTTTGAAATTAGAACCCCAAAAAAGTTCGGGCGAAGGTGTCATGCTACCATAAAACAATTCACATTTTTTTTAACAATTTGCTTGTATTTTGTCTGCTTGTTTTATTTTATTCATCAATTTTTCTATTCTTTTTTTAATCGTTGATCGATCTCTTCTTTCTGTAATTCCTGTTATCTTTTGTTACTTCTTCCAGATGAACATCATGTTCTTTGGAGGCTTGTAATTCAAAACAATCGCCCTTACAATAGGCGTTTATTATCTGAATAATAATAATAATAATAATAATAATAATAATAATAATAATAATAATAATAATAATAATAATAATAATCTTTTATACTTTTTCGAACGTCAAAACGACAAAGCAGATGTTAATTGATAAACGCCATACACATATATTCATTATCTACTCTCGCAAATCAACTGGAAAGCGTCCTTCATATTTATCTAGATTTATATTCCTGAAAAAATAGGTTTATATTCGTGAAATAATTCTGAGCAAATATAAAGCTGCTACATCGCTTTAACTTTATGTAATAAATATAATACAGTGTAAGGTCAGATATATACGACTAAATTTCCGATGAAAAGTTGCAGGTGCGTCAAAATGGGAGGCAGGCTATTTGATCACTGCCCCAGGTGAATAATGAGTTCCGCTCTTCCCTGTTCCAAACGCCATCAGAAATTCCTGATTAAGCAAACGCCGTTTTTTTTTTTTTCAAACAACTGTAATCATGAACTGTTCCGTCGCATATACGGTCGCGTGGTAAGCAGGTCTGTTTGCGATATTTCCAAATGACGGAGAGCAATTAAACGAATTAATTGTTAAGTATCGGACAAAATCGATTTCATTTGTATTCCTGCGGCAGACATTGTGATTTCATTGAGCTCTCGACAGGAGGTATAGTTATTCCACACTGTCATATTTCTTCTTTCTCTCTCTCTCTCTCTATTGAGCGATAGGGTTGTACTATTTCTGTCTTCAGATTTTTTTTATGCGTACTTTCAGTATGGTGTATATACATACATACATATATATATATATATAATATATATATATATATATATATATATATACATGAATATATATATATGTATTATAATATATATGTATGTATGTGTATATATACATATGTACATATATCATGAAATTGTGTTTGTTTGTTTGTTTACATTTGCTCTTCCTGTTTTATATTTCAAAAGAAACTCTTCTGCCTCACTTGCACTCTTTCGCTCCATTTCCCTGGCGTCCCCTCAGACCTCCGGGGGAGGGGCAGTGTTTTATCCACTGCAGTTTTGGATGCTCCCGTAATATAGCTTCAAACCCTCCAAAGCCTTCCTTAATTGACAGTTGGAACTTTTCATCTATTACGGCCAATAGCGGGGGATATGGACAAGGGGGGTGGGTTGCTGGGTGGGGAGTGTTGCTAGTAAATTTCGGTTTAAACGCTGTCGTCTTTGTACGCGTATGTTTCCCGTTTTTCTTCTCCGTATTTTCTGGTTCGATGATTATTAGGAAAACGCAGCTATTTAGCCGAGTCTGGAAGCTCGTTCATAAGCAGTGGGTATAAGGTATTTCTGAAGTCAGAGGAATATTATCAATAGACAATATTGCTTGTGCATATACTTCTTGAAAAGTTGTCGTTAATCTTTCCAACATTATTATTAATATTACTACTACTATACTATATTATTATTATTATTATTATTATTATTATTATTATTGTTAAAAAGGATGGCAGAATTAAGCGAGTTGATTTTATATATTGTTTTTTCTATTTTCCTTACAATTCGCTTCTCAGGCTCAGCGATGTTTCTGAGTAACTGGCCAATATTCATATTGAGAATTTTCAAAAATTGTAAATGCTGAAGGAATCTTTTATTAGAACAGGATATCAGGTCCAGGTCAAGCAGGGGTCGTCGTCAGTGCCGGTATTATTCCGTAAGTGTAGTTCAGTTCGGGCCAGGGTCGTCTTTGGATTAAGGGCTGGTGTTTGTGCTGGTATAGCTGGTATTACGTGACGTTTCGACTTTCTCGTAGGTCATCTTCGGACGAGTCGATTGAAGAGACTGTAGCAAGAAAGTTTGCGGAACGGTATTTATAGCGGCACGGACCTAGAGTTGCATTCTCATTGGTCGGGCCGGTCTTGGGCGAAGCCGTGGATCACGCTCGAAGGTCTCGGGATTCTCTTGTGCGAGCGCCACAGTCAGGTGTGCCTGGGGATGAACGTCAGGAATTCCGTCTGTAGCAGGAATCGTATCATCCTGTGGGGGCTCCTGATTATCTGGCATCGTCCGGGGGGTCGCTCGCTGCTCTCCGGGCGGCGGGGTGGGAAGGAGAAACGTTTCTTGAGTTATATTTAAGTTTGGTTTCTCCTTACCTATATGAAGGGCTTCTAGGAGGCGCAGACGTCGGGGATCTGTTGTCTGATCTATTATTATGATATTAGGGATAATATCATTTCTTTTTATCCGTTTGTTATGAGCAGTCCTGGCGTGGTTGAATATGGCTCCTTCTTGGGCGTGGCAGGAGATTCGCTTGGAGAAACGCATGGAGCTCATACCAACGTATTTGCCGAGGCATCCTCGGACGGGGCATGTGTAACGGTAGACCACACTCGTCTTCTTCAAGGGATCCTCCAGGGACGCCGAAGGGTTATTTCTCATCACCAGGCTGCTCGTCTTCTTCATTTTATAATATATAATTATTTTAATATTTCTGTCTGGGTCGGCTGGGCTGACGTTTTCCTCGATGATCTTTTTGAGGGCTTGTTCGTCCTCCTTGTACCTCCGGTGGAAGTGCCCTTGTAGAAAAGCTTGATGGCTCTGCAACGTCGGGGCGGGTTCCTGGTGGTACCAGGCATCCATACTTTTCCTTATTGACTCATCAACAGCACGATTGGTGTGTCCGTTGTCGACGAGGACCTGGGCGGCGCGCTCCAACTCACTGTGTGTGTCATTCCAGGAGGAGCAGTGTGAGAGGGCCCTTCTGACGAAGGCGCTGATGGTGGAGCGCTTATACCTTTCAGGGCACTCACTCTCACCGTTCATGCACATTCCCAGGGTTTCGTCGGCTTCGTGTACACCCTCGTGCTGAATTCCGGAATCTCGCTGTTCGACAAGGACGTCAAGGAAGGGGAGGCGGCGATCTTGGCAATGTTCAATCGTGAACGTGAGGCAGCTGTGGTCGGTGGAATGCACGTCGCAGCTGCTCTATCTCATCCTGGGAGTCGGCGCAGACGAAGGTGTCATCGATGTAGCGCACGTACATCCTCGGTGTCCTGGAAATCTGGAAGACCCTCTCTTCGACGGTACCCATATATAAATTGACGAAAAGGACCCCAAGGGGAGATCCCATCGCCACGCCGTCGATCTGGGTGAACATATAGTTGCGGTGATCAGCAAAAGGGGCCTTCTTAGTGCAGATTTCCAGCAGGGCTCGAAGGGCATGCTCTGGGATGTTTAAGGATGGAGTCGGGGAGGTCCCTGTAAAACTCTGTCCAAAAATCATTTGTATGGTCTCGTCAACGGGGACGTTGGTAAACAGGGACTCTACATCCATCGAAGCGATGCATCCTCCGGGGGGCGTTGCTCGTAGGGCGTCCAAGAACTCGGCCGACGACTTCAGGCTGTGCCTATCTGGGACGTACGGGGTTAAGATGGTGTTAAGTTTCTTGGCCAACAGGTACGTAGGGGCAGCGAGCGACCCCCCGACGATGCCAGATAATCAGGAGCCCCCACAGGATGATACGATTCCTGCTACAGACGGAATTCCTGACGTTCATCCCCAGGCACACCACTGTGGCGCTCGCACAAGAGAATCCCCGAGACCTTCGAGGCGAGATCCACGGCTTCGCCCAAGACCGGCCCGACCAATGAGAATGCAACTCTAGGTACGTGCCGCTATAAATACCGTTCCACAAACTTTCTTGCTCAGGTTACGTAATTTCGTGCACAGGCGCGTTACGTAACTCTCGTCATTTTCAACCTATAATTTTGAAAAGTATGGCCTCTAAGAGACCGCTTTCGCCCGGTATCCCCAGGGAGGACCCGCCCTTGGAGGACGAGCAAGGCTTCGCCACCGTAAGAAAGAAGAAGAAGAAGAAACAGAAGAAGATTGTACCGATTTCGACAGACAACAACCAGCTCCCTACGACATCGGCACCGAATACGGCGAGTTTTACAGAATTTCCGGCACTTCCCAAGTTCAAAGCTGTTGTTATCGAGGGCCAGACTTCATATGCTGCAGTCAGGGCCCTTGAGAAAAAAATATCCTGCTGCAAAACCTCACAGCTAGACCAAATTTAAGGGGGGAGGGAGTTTATAATTACTCCCAAGGACCAGAAAGCTGTTGAACTACTGAAGAAGGACAACCTATGCCTGCTTCTTGATCCTGCTACAAAAATTAACAAAAGGGGAGATCTGTAAAGTCCCCAAATACATCACGATCGATAAGAGTTCTCGAGGTTCCCAACATCATGGAAGCCAAGAGATGTACGCCAAAGATGGACAGGAGACTCTCAAGATCGAAGCCACGTTCAAGGGCCAAATTCCGGCCGAGGGTCAGCCTTGGAATTCTAGGCACATATGAGACCGAAGCCTTCGTACCAGAGCCTCTGAGATGCTTCAAGTGTCAGAGGTATGGACACCACAAGAACGAGTGATAAAGCAGAAACACATCTGTGGGAGTGTGCAGTGCAAAACACGAGACAGAACGTGTGCTTGAAAAAGTACAAGGAAAAGGGCCACACAGTTGCCCGATGCCCCTAACTGCAGCCAGCAACATCATGCTTGGTTTAAGGGATGCCAGTCAGACTGCAGAGGATCTGGAAGGCGAAGGGCATCCCTCCTCCACTTGCAAGACCTCGGCTACCATCACCGACCAGGAAAACCTCCCAGCAACCCCAGGTTCGATCCTAGAACGAACCTATCCTCCTGTACCACAAACCACCCAACCTTCCTCCCAACCTCCTCAATCCCGGCCACTACATACCCACCCCCTCATCCTCTCCGTATCGCCAAAAACTCCCGCCCCTCTACCTCCTCCCCCTACTCCCCCAACCCCTCAGGTTACTCCCCTAACCTCTGCACCGCCGAAGACGTCGATTCCTGCTCGTGCCGAAGCAGGAACCCAGACAGAAGACGCAGTTGAAGAAGAAATGCAGACCGAGACACCGACTGTAGCTCCTGTTTTGTATAAAGAAGCAGGGAACACAAAAACAGAGGAGTTTGTAGCTAAGCAAAACAGCGAAACTCAGACCTGCAAACAAGAAAATAGAACGGCAAACGTCGGAAACGAATACTTCCTCGTAGGAGAATATCAAATCAGAAAGTTCCTGCTGACCTACGAGGAGTTTGAGGCATTTTTAAACAGAGCCATCTTTAATAACGACAGTGGCAGTGGTCATCAGCTGTTCTCTGAGCTCGTCCACGCTCTGTTGGACCTAGAGATCAGTCTCCCAGATGACCTCCTGTTAGAAGATTTCAGATACAGATCTCAAACATAAGGATCGCCGCTACATGAAAAGTGCTGTTTATAGCATTAACTGCTTTTTCTTTTACTAAACAATCCTCCTTTCCCCTCCGTTTTTCGGCCGCCTCACGTCTAACGACCGAATATTTCAACTGTCACTCTAACTACCGCTTAAGCTGTCGCTTATTTTTGTTAATCCTGTTTTTTTAAAACTGATAATATTTTCGTTTTTGTTGCCACACACCTTGCGTTCGTTCCCTATTGCTAAACGATCGACGCTGCTCGTTGCTTTTTTTTTTTTTTTTTTTTTCGTAAAGTTTAAAAAGTGAAATATGGTACTTGAACTCCATAGAGTTGCGCTTTTTTTTCCGTTTTTCTACGACTATAAATTTTTCGATTTCATTACTGGCTATCTCTGACTCGCCAGGACTCGCTACTATCGATCTTTATCTTCTACTAATGGGTACCTTAGGGTTTAAAGGGGTTTGTAACCTTGCCTATTCACTTTTCCTTTCACCTTTGAATCCATACCATTCCACCTGCACATTCCATAGAAATCATAAATAAAAAGATCGCCTCATATCCTTAAATCACCAATGCACCTAAAAATAATTCAAAAATAAAATGACCTACGGCGGTGCTAACATTGAGCTAAAGCCCGTGCTGGCATAAAGCCAGCTTAATACTCCAACAACAACAACTTTCTTGCTACAGTCTCTTCAATCGACTCGTCCGAAGATGACCTACGAGAAGGTCGAAACGTCACGTAATACCAGCACCAACACCAGCCCTTAATCCAAAGACGACCCTGGCCCGAACTGAACTACACTTACGGAATAATACCGGCACTGACGACGACCCCTGCTTGACCTGGACCTGATATCCTGTTCTAATAAAAGATTCCTTCAGCATTTACAATTTTTGAAAATTCCCAATATGAATATTGGCCAGTTACTCAGAAACATCGCTGAGCCTGAGAAGCGAATTCTAAGGAAAATAGAAAAAACAATATATAAAATCAACTCGCTTAATTCTGCCATCCTTTTTAACAGTATTTGCCTAAAAGAGGGTCTTCTACCAAAATATTATTATTATTATTATTATTATTATTATTATTATTATTATCTCATAATCACTCGAGTCACCAAAATAGTGAAAAACTCCACTCTGATGTAAGTGGAAATATGTATATTAAATATATATATTTAAACTTCATTAAATCGTCGTGTATTATGATCTTCGGAAAAATTAGTTTTGATAAACCTAGAGAGAGAGAGAGAGAGAGAGAGAGAGAGAGAGAGATTGGTTAGACTAACGACCACCTAAACAAGATTCTCAATTATTTTTTTCATTAATTAGTTCCACAATATTTTTTATTAAACGGTTCTTCAAAATAGTTTTTGTATTGCATTAATTCGTTCTCCAAAAAAACGTGCAGTAATAATTCGCACACGACACTCAGCTTGCAGCCAAGATCACCTAACCTTAACCTAACCTGATGTAACCTGACGTAACAGGAATATATGATTATTTGGATGGAAAATGAATCCTATAAATTTTCCGGTAAGAAAACTAATACCCCTAAATAGTAATTGTCACGCCAAATGGTGAAAATTCTGCGTAAATTAAAAGTGACTGAAAATTATTTTGAATTAAAAATGAACATGAGAAAATTATGAAATCGGATAAAACTTGTATTGTACAAAGCATCGTTTCGAAATTCCTCATTCATATATACATATATATGTATATATATATATATATATATATATATATATATATATATATATATATATGTATATGTATATATATATATATATATACTATATATATATATATATATATATAGATATATATATATATATATATATATATATATCGAAACTACAAATGTCCTTTAATATCTAATTCGCTCTACCTCGGAGGGGGCTTCACTGCCAGTCTAGAATTGAGAGGTCGATGGTTCGCGTCTGTCGATCGCCAATTCTATTATCGCTTAATAAATTCCCCCTTGGTTAAAACATATATGAAAAATATATTAATTCCGAGGTAGAGCGAATTAGATATTAAAGGACATTTGTAGTTCGATATAGTATATGAATCACGGTAATGTTATAGACTTATATATATATATATATATATATATATATATATATATATATATATATATATATTTATATATATACCCTATACCATTATATATGATATATATATATTAATATATATATAATATATATATATATATATATATATATATATATATAAATAAATATATAGGTAGAAGATAGATAGATAGATAGATTACACACGCTCTATATGTATATACGCACACCTCAAAAAGAAAGTTGAGTTTTACCCTTTCTAAATCTCCCTATGGACTGAAACTTTCTCCTGTCTCCTGTCCAAGGTTGCAGTAGACACGAGTAATGTGAAATACTAAAATCTCCCAGTGTAAGAAAGAGTTCCGGGAAAAGCTCTTCGTCAACCACAAATGTGGGAGGAGATCTCCCTCTCATTTTACGTTCCGAAGGAAAATAATTTCAGGCTACAAGAATATTTTTCCGGGATTTGAGAGAGAGAGAGAGAGAGACGGGAGTGGGTGTAAAGGTTTTTTTCCACTGTTACCCAAAGTAAATCATATTCCTTTATAAGAAACCGTTTATCATAAGATATCAGATGAAATTGGCCCTCCACAGATAATTCTGATAGGCGTAATACATATAATTTGTTTTTAATCTACTTTTTACATAGATGATAACATTTACGTAGAACTTCGATCTCCCTCCCCGCTACTAATGAGAGCAGATTATTTTATCTTTCATTTCATGTATATACATCGGTACAGAAAATTAATCAATTGCAAAGTTTAACCTGATCTTAAATCCTTATTTTATCTTTCTATAGGTATATCATCGTAAAAAAAAATCAATGCAGTTTACTGATCTGAAAATTCTCTCCCAATCCTGCTTATAAAGTTCTTGGTATATGTAAAATATCTTCATAAATATATATATATATATATATATATATATATATATATATACTATATATATATATATCTATATATATACACATATATATATCAATATATATATATATATATATATATATATATATATATATAAAAACTTATCACGTTTACAATGGTTCTGTCCAATGGCACAATTATCAGAAGGACCTCATTCAAAACTGGATGGTATCGAGCGGAGATATTTATTCAAAAAAAATTACAGGCTTTTTAAAGGACATCCAGTTCCTCATTATCAAGCATCCAAGAAATAAACTCCGCTAGATACCTCCATAGTAATATATATATATACTATATATGTATATATATATATAGTAGGTATTATATATATATATATAGATATGAAAAAAAAAATAATATATATATATATATATGATATATATTAATATATATATATATATATATATATATATATATATAAGATATGCTCTCTTTTCCGTTATGATAGCATCATGATACTATGCAGTATTCCGTTCCCGATACACAGATTCCCAAACTGACTTCATAAAGGAAATGGAAGGTATAATATCCTCGTTTTTCGATATATATTTTGTGAAAGAATCCACCTCCACATGTAGGCCATTTCCTCCGATTGCGTCTGACGTATTGGAAATGATATGATGTCTCATGGTGGAATTTATTGCTTTCCCTCTTCAACCCTTCCAGTTCTTTGTTCGTTTTTTTTTTTTTTTTTTTTTTGTCTATTTATCCAGTCCAATTTACCCAATATGTCTCCCTCCCCTTCCGTGCCTTTACTTAGTTACCCTCTCTCACTGATTTCATTCACGTGTTTCTGCTGCATTCTGGTCTCTTAGAATGAATGCGATGGTGGCATGATTACAACCATATTTCATTTTATTAAACCTTACCACCCACCGTTAAAAAAACTGATAATTAACACTATTTCATCACTGGGTAATTCATTGCTGCATCCCCACCAAACTTTTAACAGGATAAATATGATATACACTGCTTTTTGTATCTCTTGGTTGTTCGTTGAAATAAAGGGTAAAGGAATACCCCGTTTATCTTGCAAATGTAGAAATTATTCAAGCAAAAAGCATTAAAATACATTATTACTGAGCCTTGAAGAAAGTCTTCTTCAGAAACGAAAAGCTTCCTCTAGTTGTTTTTCTCACAACTTTTTTTCTTTGTTTTGGGGTCGTCTTCATATCATTCTCTCCTCTCTCTCTCTATCTCTTTCTTTTCTCCGCACTGCTAAGCCTTTATTGCAAATTAACTACTTTACCAAAGCAGCGATTCCTGGTTGTCGTAGGTATACATTTAAGTTTGTTTTTAAATTTATGCATTTCTACTATCTGCGACCAATATGATTTCCAATGTCGAATAAATTAAGTGAATAGACAAAAAAGGTCACATATTTATAATATTTTCTGATAGGGGGGTTATGTTGTCCCCTAGTGATAAATTCATCTAAAACACATAAAGTAAATAGATTTATTAGGATCACGATGTATGAGTCCCGTCTCCTATATTTGCTGACAATTGACAATAAAATTAAAATGATAATATATTCTAGAGTTTTTAATTAGGATGCTGGACGTTTTGGACCCCGTGCAAAACCAAGATGGAAGGACAGGAGTGGCTCTAACATCAATAGGAATTAGATGAGGATCTCATCTTCAATTCACGGAAAAATCAATGAAAAAATAAAGATTTGAAAATACATTTTAAAGGGACGATATAAAGATCTCCTCCAGTCTCTTTCTAATATCTGTTTTAAAAAAAATATGCGATAAAAGAATTGATTTCAAATGCAATATATTAAATAATCCTGTTTGCCTACGAGCTCATAGTCTGAAGAGCATTTCTCTTCCTGCATAATAATGAGTAAATGATTGTAAAAAAAAGTTATAACAGATTAGTGGTAAAACTTTACGTAAAAATAAAGTAATTATCATCCGTGCTAAATGACTAAACTTAACAGCACTCTTGTAATAAATTTATCATTTTTTTCTATATTCCTCATCATACAGAGTTCAAAGATTAAATTGGAATCGAAAATTATAAGATCGGAGAGTTTTTGTAGTAACTTTTACTCATTATTTCATGTAGTAATAACCGTAAAACATAGGCATTACTCTGCGAAAATCGCTCTCTCCGGAAATAACATAGGCATAAATGTCAAATAACTATTGTTCTCCCCAGTTTAATATAACACACTCAAACGGGTTTTTAATATTTCACCGATGACGTATTCAGCGCTCATTTATAATTGACATTTTAATCGTGAAATACCTGTGATGGGTAACATGGTCAAATTGATTCCTAACCATCGGTTATTGGTTAATAACAGTACTTTAAAGCATAATATTTGATGATTCGTTATAGTTTTATTGAAGACTTTTTGTCAATTTGATTTTTTTTTAATATTTGCTTCTCAGTGGATTACCGAAGCTTTTGAAAAATGAAAAAATATAATTTTATTTTTCAAGTAATGATGCCATATAAGCTTCGTCATTTTGTTTTTGAGTACTTTAGCTAATTCTAAGCAGTAAATAAGGAGAGATAGAATGGCATATGGATGAATATTAGCATTCATCTCACTATGGACGTCAACATCTTGATTCGATGCATTTTCACAGTCAATGTTAAATTCTGAGTTTTTCGAGCCATGTTAATTGAATAATTTATATCAACCTTCCCATATTTATTTGGTGTTATTATTGGAACTTCCCAAATCTATTTCGTAATATTTGAACGTTCTTCGAAAATTCAACAATAAAAAATTACCCTTACAGAAGAAATATTAGTTGTATTATTTTTAATTTACTAAGAATTATTTTAAGGATATAAACTGAATATATTCAGCGATAATTTTAGCAATAAAATACATTCATTCCCTCCATAAATCTGTATGCGAAAAGATTCACAATATATTTTAGAAAAATGTACAATCATGGAAACGCATGATTTTTAAAATCAGATAGCCGATTTGACATTGCAAACGTAGCGCGAAATATAAATCTCTCTCTCTCTCTCTAAAACTCTCTCTCTATTCTCTCTATCTCTAAATCTCTCTCTATCTCTCATCTCTGGCCGTCTTCTCTCTCTCTGTCTCTCTCTCTCTCTCCTCTCTCTCTCTCTCTCTCTCTCTCTCTCTCTCTCTCGCTCTGTCTGTCTGTCTGTCTGTCTGTCTGTCTGTCTCTCTCTCGACTTAAACTCACACTAAAAAATTTCCAATGAGGTGAAAACATGGAGTAGATTTTCATGAGTTCCAAAAGATGATTAGCAGGTAAAGCAGATCAACACCATTCTATGATGAAATAATGATGATGATGATGATGATGATGATGAGGGTGACAAAAACGGAAAGTTTTATTAGTACGTTTTCACGGAGAGCGCACGAGATAAAATCAGCGGTTGGGGTCGCGAGGAAAACAGCGCAGAAAGGCGATGACAAAAAAAAAAAAAAAAAAATGTTTTGTTTTAAATTCTATTGCCTTCACGTGAAGGTTTCCTGCGTCATCAAAGCTGAACTGGGAAAGGGAAATGTTTGATGAGAACATGAAATTTATATAAAAGAAGACCCCAAAATGGGAGCAACGGTCTTCGGGTGAAATTGAATGGAGTAGAAAAAAAAGTGACGATAAATGGAAAGGAAAAAGGTACGTGAATTTCAAAACGTATGGACATGTACACACACACGCACTAGTATAGTGTATATATCTATATATATTTCTCTCTCTCTCTCTCTCTCTCTCTCTCTCTCTCTCTCTCTCTATCTCTATATATAATATATATATATATATATATATATATATATATGATATACATATATATATATATAAATATATTATATAGTATGATACGATGTCATAGCCCCAGAGCATTTGGTTTCAATAATTTCACAACAATCCGCGATTATCCGGTATTCCCTGAATTACATCAATTGCATTTAGTTTCTCTCTTGGCAACTTAAGGAATCTGATTGCCATTACCTCGACGTCGCTAAGCTAGTGATAGGTCTAGAATGGAAGACCAGGTAGTGTGTTTTAATTCTGACTTCATTTCTTCCCTCGTTTACAAATACTGGTGAATCATTTGAACCGGTTTACGTTTATTGTATCAACTAATCTTCCTCTGTTTACAAATGATATTAAATTATTGACCGGTTCACTTTTATAGTATCTAACTAATCTTTGTAGCGACACTCAGTACTTCTTATAGCCCCAAGATTATCTAGATATTTTCGACCTAACTTTATCCAGGTGTTTATAATACCCTTCCCAGTAAATTACTATTGAAAACGTTTCCACAATAAAATTGCAACGGTCTCCATTTAGCTCAGTTATTGTCCTCAGTTTCTTTATAGATTTCCTCGATATGCATGCAAACTGACATTCGTATGACTTGCACTTTGCAAGAGAGATAAAGCAAGATTAAAACCATGTTCAATTTGCAGTCGGAAAACTAGGAAATGAAACATTTCGAACCTTATTCTTCATAGACCCAATCCTCAGATTTACAAGGAGAAAGGGGTTTGACGTTTATAATCCTAAGCATTTTTTATGAAGGGAAAGAGTTGGGACTATGTTTTGATAAGCTTTTTGATTACTTTTTTTTTTTTATTACGTTTCAACCTTTGTTGAAACCGTCGTTGAATCTCCTTTCACAGAAGCTGTTATCTTTATCTTCATTTCCTGTGTTATCACTGAGTCTGGCTTTCTATCTGCCTGACTGTGCGCTTACAAAAATAATTAATATGATTTCTTTATTTTATCAATATATTCATGTTCAGACTCTGTCAGTTATATAATAAAGAGTCAAATTTATTTTCGTAAATTAGTCATTATTAGAATCTGCTACATAAGTGAACAAAGATATTTATGAATTTTCCCAGAGGAACGTCAGTTGTTTTTTGTTACAAATTAAAACAGTCAGCCGTGTTACCTGTGAGCGCATCTGATAAGAAGGGAGGAATTTCTTCATGAAGGTCAGTTATATAGTCTAGCGGTCATTACAGCCTCTCTCTCTCTCTCTCTCTCTCTCTCTCTCTCTCTCTCTCTCTCTCTCTCTCTCTCTTTACAGCGTGGGGAAGAAATTCTTTGTTGCCTTTCCGATTCGGTCTTTCATACGCACACACTATATATATATATATATATATATATATATATATATATATATATATATATATATATATATATATACTATATATATATTTATATATACATATATATATATATATATATACTATATACATATATATATATATATATATATATATATATATATATATATATATATACAAACACACAATGAAATTGTTCGAGAAATGGCAGTGAGGACTTGGTTATTCAGGTAACCTGCAAAGCTCCACAGCAGAGACGAGAATTAACATTGCAACGACAGTCTGCAAAAGGCCGGGAAAGCCAGTAAGGGAATCTAGATTCCCAGTGAGAATATTGTAGTTACATTCCCAAATACCAAAAAAATGATAAAATAATCGTTTACTATCTTAAAAAAAGCTTAATATATCGAGGAATATTTTGCTGTTATTTTCACCCGATAAAGATATGATTGCATGTGATTAATCCCACTGACGCAATATAATGATTAAAGACTAACCAATATATTTCCCTACAAAATCACAAAGCTATGTTTATTTTTTGTTTGACGGTTGGTGTTCTTTCATAAGGTAAGAAGTATAAATAAAACGAAGTATAAAAGAAATACGTCGTTGTGATTTTTGAAAATTCATTTTAAAATCCAAATGAAGTGAGTTTCCATTTTTAAAAGAGCTAATCATTTTCAGGAGAGGTGTTGCATGAACAAATATTACTCCTATTTTGATATGAAAATTTAATATTCAGTTATTCAGTTTCAGTCCAGCGGCCTCATCCAATTTTTCGGTTCTGAACATTGATAACTTCACTGAAATCACAGAACATTTGTTAACACTTGGATGCGACGTTGTAAATTGATATCAATCTGTACTTATAAAATCCGAGTGGATCTTTCTTGTTTGTCCGCCCCGAGTGAGGGCGGGGTTGAGGTAGGTAGGGGATCTTAAAGGTAGGGAAGACATGACACATACACCCTCCTTCTGCAAACCTGTATGTCCTTCCCGGGTGTGATCGAGGTACGTAGTGGATCTGAAAGGTAGGGAATCTGAAAGGTAAGGGAACCATGACTCATCCACCCTCCCACTGCAAACCTGTTTGTCCCCACAGATGGACTGAGATAGGTAGGGTATCTGAAAGGTAGGGGTGACATGAAAAATCAACCCGCCTCCTACAAACCTGTCTGTCCGCCCTGGGTTGGAGGCGGGTAGGTAGGGGATAGAGAGGGTAGGGGTGACATGACGGGCAGCGCTGGGTTCCAGCGCAGCAAAGCTTGCGTCATCAAGCTTGCAATTTAATAATATCATTATTGCTCATAGAAGTGAAGCCTACAAGTTATCAGGAAAATTAACGTTCTTGTACAAGAGTCAGCTGTTTTTAATTATATTTTTCACGACTTCGTCCTCATGTAATTCCACAGAATAAATATTTGTACAACGCTAAACGACTTAATATTCCTTAATCTTGTCTGACGTTATTAAAAAGAATGTTAACAGTCCGGGCAATGACGAAGCCATTCGAGTATATAGCAATCTCCATTTTCGATATTGCATTTCAGATTACCACTTTATTAACCTGGATTATTACGGTGGATTATCCGATGTCACAAACACGTCGGAACTCATCTAATATACTTCACTAACAGGTCGAATACAAGGTCAACAACTTACTGGAGGCCTCCAGAAGTGCTTCATACGATCATCCAGCATTTGCAACAGTTTGGTACTCCACTCCACATACGGTCGTTGACGTATTTTCAACCTGTTTGTGATATGTATGTGATTAGTTGCTGTCGCCCGTTTATAGAATTGTTACTGTAGTGTGGAGGTCTAATCTCATTACACTTTTAATTATGAATGATAACCAGATACACATAGGTACTATAGTAGACTCACATCAACCGTGCATTTGATGTCTAGGCCAGTCCCTTACGACGCTCCTGATTGGCTGTTGATAAGCCAATCACTGGGCTGGAAACTCATAAGCAGGATGTATGTTCCACCTCTCCTAAGGGATACTTTTGAAAGATTTATATCCCTCTGGAGAGGTGGAGCATAGATCCTACCCATGTGAACTATCGAGAGAGACTGAGAATGTCCAGCCCTGTGATTGGCTTATCAACAGCCAATCAGGAGCGTCGTAAGGGACTGGCCTAGACATCAAATGCTCGGTTGATGTGAATCTACTATAGTGCATGTAGTTTCTAATACATGTAGTTTCTCATATGCACATGTACATACACACATACACAGACACATACACACACATATGATTACAATGAATGCCAATGTCGCAGCTAGAATGTCGTACCTTCAATAAGAACACGCCGAGCAGAAACTTCAGCATTTATTTGTCATAAATTCATATATGGTTCTCTGCAGGCCATTGAAATATATATATCTGTGTTTGTTTAAGATTTCAAAAGAAACTCTTCGGCCTCACTTGCACTCTTTCGAGCCATATCCCTGGCGTCCCCTCAGACCTCCATGAGGGGGGTGGGGGCAGTGTTTTATCTACTGCCGTTTTGGATGCTCCCCTAATATAGTTTTAAACCCTCCAAAGCCTTCCTTAATTGACAGTTGGAACTTTTCATCCATACGGCCAATAGCGGGGGATATGGACAAGGGGGGTGGGTTGCTGGGTGGGGGAGTGTTACTAGTAAATTTCGGTTTAAACGCTGTCGTCTTTGTACGCGTATGTTTCCCGTTTTTCTTCTCCGTATTTTCTGGTTCGATGATTATTAGGAAAACGCAGCTATTTAGCCGAGTCTGGAAGCTCGATCATAAGCAGTGGGTATAAGGTATTTCTGAAGTCAGAGGAATATTTATCAATAGACATATTGCTTATGCATTACTTCTTGAAAAGTTGTCGTTAATCTTTCCAACATTATTATTAATATTACTAAAACTACTGATACTGTTATTATTATTATTATATTATTATTATTATTATTATTATTATTATTATTATTATTATTATTACTATTATTATTATTATTATTATTATTATTATTATTATCTCATAATCACTCGAGTCACCAAAATAGTGAAAAACTCCACTCTGATGTAAGTGGAAATAGTATAATAAATATATATATTTAAACTTCATTAAATCGTCGTGTATTATGATCTTCGGAAAAAAATAATTTAGATACCTAGAGAGAGAGAGAGAGAGAGAGAGGAGAGAGAGAGAGTGAGAGATGAGAGAGAGAGATTGGTTAGACTAACAACCACCTATACAAGATTCTCAACTTATTTTTTTTCATTAATTAGTTCTTTCAAAACGGTTTCTTCAAAATATTTTGTATTGTATTAATTCGTTCCTCCCCCTTAAAAAAACGTGCAGTAATAATTCGCACACGACACTCAGCTTGCAGCCAAGATCACCTAACCTTAACCTAACCTGATGTAACCTGAACGTAACAAGAATATATGATTATTTGGATGGAAAATAAGGAATCCTATAAAAATTTTTCCGGTAAAAAGATAACTAATACCCCTAAATAGTAATTGTCACTCCAAATGGTGAAAATTCTGGGTAAATAAAAGTGACTGAAAATTATTTTGAATTAAATATGGAACCATGCGAAAATATGGGAAATCGGATAAAACTTTATTGTACAAAGCATCGTTTGAAATTCCTCAATTCATATATATATATATTATAAATTATATTATATATAATATATATATATATATATATATAATCTATATAAAATATATATTATATATAAATAAATATATATATATATATATATATCTATTATTATATATAATATATCGAACTACAAATGTCCTTTAATATCTTAATTCGCTTTACCTTGGATAATATATTTATTTTCATATATGTTTAACCGAGGGGGAATTTATTAAGCGATAATAGAATTGGCGATCGACAGACGCGAACCATCGACCTCTCAATTCTAGGACTGGCTTTGGGGCTTCACTGCCAGTCCTAGGATTGAGAGGTCGATGGTTCGCGTCTGTCGATCGCCAATTCTATTATCGCTTAATAAATTCCTCCTTGGTTAAACATATATGAAAATATATTAATTCCGAGGTAGAGCGAATTAGATATTAAAGGACATTTGTAGTTCGATATATGTATATGAATCACGTCATGTGATAGACTTATATATATATATATATATATATATATATATATATATATATATATACTATATATATATATATATATATATATATATATATATATATATAAATATATACATATCATATACATATATATATATATATATATATATATATATATATATATGTATATATATATATATAATAGATAGGTAGAAAGATGATAGATAGATAGATACACACGCACTTATATATATACGCACACCTCAAAAAGATAATTGAGTATTACCCTTTCCTTTCTAAATCTCCCTATGGACTGAAACTTTCTCTTCTCTCCTGTCCAAGGTTGCAGTAGACACGAGTAATGTGAAATACTAAAATCTCCCAGTGTAAGAAAGAGTTCCTGGAAAAGCTCTTCGTCAACCACAAATGTGGGAGGAGATCTCCCTCTCATTTTACGTTCCGAAGGAAAATAATTTCAGGCTACAAGAATATCTTTCCGGGATTTGAGAGAGAGAAGAGAGAGAGATGACGAAGAGAGATGAGAGAGACGAGAGAGAAACTGGGAGCGGGTGCTAAAGGTTTTTTTCCACTGTTACCCAAAG
>NC_061100.1:23764968-23771418 GCF_015104395.2 Macrobrachium nipponense | reverse complement strand
CTTTGGGTAACAGTGGAAAAGAAACCTGTACACCCACTCCCGTCTCTCTCTCTCTCTCTCTCCTCTCTCTCTCTCTCAAATCCCGGAAAGATATTCTTGTAGCCTGAAATTATTTTCCCCCGGAACTTAAAATGAGAGGGAGATCTCCTCCAACATTTGTGGTTGACGAAGAGCTTTTCCCGGAACTCTTTCTTACACTGGGAAATTTTAGTATTTCACATTACTCGTGTCTACTGCAACCTTGGAAAGGAAAGAGGAGAAAGTTTCAGTCTATAGGGAGATTTAGAAAAGGTGAAACTGAGCTTTCTTTTTGAGGTAGGTATATATATATATATATATATATATATATATATATATACATATATATATATATATATATATATACATATGTGTGTGTGTATATCTCTATCTAGGTATCTAGCTATCCATCTATATATATATATATATATATATATATATATATATATATATATATATATATAGTGTGTGTGTGTGTGTATCTATCTATCTATCTATCTATATAGATAGATAGCTAGATACCTCGATAGATAGATAGATAGATACACACACACTATATGTATACACACACCTAAAAAAGAGAGTTCAGTTTCACCCTTTCTAAATCTCCCTATAGACTGAAACTTTCTCCTCTCTCCTGTCCAACGTTGCAGTAGACACGAGTCTACTATCTATCTCTCTCTCTCTCTCTCTCTCTCTCTCTCTCTCTCTATATATATATATATATATATATATATATATATATATATATATCTATATATATATATATATATATATATATATATATATATATATATATATATATATATATATATATGTGTATAAGTCATATCACATTTCCGTAATTCATATACATATATCGAGCTACAATGTCCTTTAATATCTAATTCGCTCTACCTCGGAATTAATATATTTTCATATATGCTTAACCGAAGGGGAAATTTTTCTCGATAATAGACTTGCCTGGACCAGGGCGCGAACCCGTGCATCCTTTCAAACCCAGGAACGTCAGTGAAGCTTTACCTACTACACCACCGCGAGAGGTGCAGTAGGTAAAGCTTCACTGACGTTCCTGGGTTTGAAAGGATGCACGGGTTCGCGCCCTGGTCCAGGCAAGTCCATTATCGAGAAAAAATTTCCCTTCGGTTAAGCATATATGAAAATATATTAATTCCGAGGTAGAGAGAATTAGATATTAAAGGACATTGTAGCTCGATATATCTATATATATGATATAATATATATAATATATAAGAGATATATATATATATATATAATATATATATGCACATAAGAGTCTTATGTCAACCGACAACATCCAAACATAAGGTTTACTATGGAGATAGAGGTAAATAACAAGCTTCCCTTCCTTGATTTTATTGTTTCCAGAGGTGACTCAGGCTTTTACACAGGTCTGTATAGAAAAAAACACATTTACTGGTTTGGGAATGAATTTTTACAGTTCGTGTTTCTTTAATTTTAAACGGAACTCTATTTTAACCCTCCTCCACAGAGCTTATACTCACTCATCAAACTTGATGAGCTTTCATGACGAAATATCCTTTCTGGTGAGATATTTTAGTAATAACTGTTTTCCTTCACGACATTTTTCAGATCTCTAAACAAATTGCTAATGGAAAAAATGGTGCTTTCAACACCTGTATCTACTGTGCCGAGACTGAAGATGTATGCAAGTTTCCCTTTCGTGCATGATGATACCTTCAGGAGAGCATGCACATCCATTATTCAAAAGAGGTTTCCGGCTGTCGACTTGAAAATTATTCCCAAAAATCCCCTAACTATTGGATCTCTGTTTAGAGTCAAAGACCAACTCAGTCCTCTGCTTTCGTCCAGCGTCGTATATAAATACCCTTGCCCGAGATGTGATCACGGGACATACGTGGGATGCACGAAGAGGCTGTTGAAGGTTCGAATAGATTCCCAAAGGAGCATAAGCCATAGAACAGGTAGTAGGTTATCTAATAAGGAACAATGTAATGTACGTAATCATTCAAAAACATGTCAAACCTATATTGACAGCAAGAATCTATAATTATCAAAAAGACTGTACCGTCGTTAAACACCCAAACGTCCTCTGTAAAATTGTTCAAAGCAGAGTTTGGGCAGTTGGATTGCCTCACTCTGTTTTTACTTATTTTTGTTATTCCTACTCTGTCTTTCGTATATGTAGGCGTTTTTAAGATTTTAGTGAGGTCCTGTATTTGGAATTTGTTAGCCTTTGAAGGTACTGTGTAATTTTAACTTTTAACTTTGTTGAAAGTGTTGCCATTTCATTTCTAATATAAATTAAATCCAATTGAGTATTAATGTTCACTAATTTTATATATTATTAGTCTTGAAAATGCGACTTGAAATTCGTCGCGAAACGTCGTTATTTAAATAAACTTTTAAACGATGAGGATGCCTTTCCCTACTACTTCCTTAGTGATATATATATATATATATATATATATATATATATATATATATATATATATATATTATATATATATATATATATATATATATATATATATATATATATATATATATATATATATATATATATATATATATATATATATATATATATATTAGAGCTCACCATTCATAAATAAAATGAGGAATTTCGAAACGTATGCTTCGTGCAATACAAGTTTCATCCGTTTTCATATTTTTCTCATGTTTATATTTAATTCGGAATGCTTTTCAGTCACTTTTAATTTACGCAGAATTTTCACCATTTCGCGTGACAATTACTATTTAGGGGAATCAGTTTTCTTGCTGTAAAATTTATAGGATTCATTTTCCATCCAAATAATCACATATTCCTGTATTCTCGCGAAATACAAAAGTTATGCGAGCGAGAGAGAACTAGAATTACAATTTATTCCAGATAACCTAAGCGGCTCAACAGTCATTGCTATTTATCAAGGCTGGAATATGATATGAAAAAGAATTGATTGATATAATCAAAGGTCACATTGATGACCCGTCTTTTCTCTCTGACAAACTATTTTATGAAATGACAGCGGTATTTTTTATGTATAATGCCGGTCAAAGATGATCAGGATCACCTTTTTAACCTTTCAGTGAACATCTAGGGATGTGTCATAGGAAATATTTCCTTTCCTCTCTCTCTACTCCTCGTCCTCTCTCAGCATGATTATCATTATTAAATGGCTGAAAAATATTAATAGCCGAAAGACCATTTTTCTAATGATTCCGAAAGCCGTCTAATTTTCTCATATGAGGATAAGCCACAGATTTAATCCACAGGAAAACCGTGGATTTGATGATTGATATCACTACCACAACTTGTATCGTTTAATATCATTCCACGAAAACCTTTTGCTTTGATATTTCCCTTCCAATTACTGACCCAAGGCTGCTGCGCGTTTGAAACGTGATACTCATACGAATACTATGACTAAAAATGAGGATGATTCCAAAAATGAAATCATCTGCAGGTTACAGGCAGTAGGATATAGTCAGCACGGCTTTAGTTTCATACGTAATTTGTGTCTGTAAACTCACGAATGCTTTCGCTATATTCGGGAGTCTCATTCTGGTGCTTTCGCCATTGTGAAAATGTGTAATCTCTCTCTCTCTCTCTCTCTCTCTCTCTCTCTCTCTCTCTCTCGCACTCTCTCTCTCTCTCTCTCTCTGGTTGAAGTGAAATCCGAAGAGAATGAGGATGTTGTTCGCGATGGTTTCCCTCCCAATTTAGCATATAATAACGCGAGTGAGACATGCAGCCAAAGCAGGTCGGACAAAGGGAATTTCCCTCCGAATGCCCAACCAAAAACAACCTCATAAAAATGACTTTAGGACGTCATTTCCGTTCAGGATACGTGGAAGATATAGCGTTTTGAATAACATTAGTCCTTTTTTTTTTTTTTTTTTTTTTTTTTTTGTTTTTTTTTTTTTTTTTTTTTTTTTTTTTTTTTTTTTAGAAAAAATAATGAAATGGATTTGTTTGTCCGTCCGCATATTTTGTGTCCGTCCGCACATCTTAAAACCTACTAAAGCCAGAGGGCTGCAAATTGGTATGCTGATCATCCACCCTTCAGTCATCAAACATACCAAATTGCAGATCTCTAGCCTCAGTAGTTTCTAATTTATTCAAGGTTCAATTTAACCATAATTGTGCGTCTGGCAACGCGACAACAGAGTAAACTCTATTTCTTCGGTATATTTTTACTTGTCTATTGATAAAGATCAGTTCATAGCTTCAGCGGTCTGCTGTCAAATCGAATATTTTGAAAACGAAAGCAGTCGTTTATGTTCCTCTTCCACATAAGCTTTTGACAATTTTAATCCTCGTTCTTTTGGCTGTCTTGACTAATGATGAATCATCTGTCACTTGACGAAGGGTAAATTCCTTGAAGCGGAAGATCAATTACTTTTGTTATTAGTAAATAACGAGGGTCTTTGTGAAGAGAAATATACTCAGTGAAACACTTCTAATGGAGAAATATATCATTTGTTTTCAAGCTTTTCAAACTAATGGACCAGACAAAAGGCCACTAGGAGATGTCAATAATGGCTCCTTTATAGGATGTCTCGTGCGGTTTCTTAAGGCGGTCTATAACGTCCACTAATCTTGTAGGATATGACTCATGAGAGCTTTGGAATGTAAACTTTTTATTTATTTATTTTTTATTAGCTGTGCTCGTAATTTCACGAGTTAGTTTTTTGAGTTTCATAAACGTGGAATTACTAGAGGAAATTACGACGCAAGTGTCTCTTCTTTCTGAAAGATAAAATGAGAGAGAGAGAGAGAGAGAGAGAGAGAGAGAGAGAGAGAGAGAGAGAGAGAGAGAGAGAAAAGAGCATATGATATCTCAGATAACATTGTATATTATCAATGAGGTGAATTCAGCTTCAGTATCTTCACAAAGAGAGAGAGAGAGAGAGAGAGAGAGAGAGAGAGAGAGAGAGAGAGAGAGAGAGAGATAGCATCGCATAAAACTGTGAAATGGATTCTTTACTGGCTATAACTAAAGCGTTCTTGTCTTTGGCTGTAAACAGCGTTGTGCATAATTATAATGTCTGTATAAGCAAGATTATTAAGAGTATTGGTTATAATTGTCCTTATGAGACATTTAATGTCTCTTAAGCTGTGATCAATTAACATTAATAATCGCATCAAAATATTCTCATTAAACTACTTTATATTCACTTCTTCTGTTTTCCACATCATTCGCATTCATCCCACGAAAGCAAAGCTTCAGGAAGGCGCCACGAGAGATATCAGACGAGGAGGTCCCTTCCAGATCTCACTAAAGGAACAAACAGGGGTCCATCTTCATAACAGGAATCATAATTGATCAAAGACGAGCGCTTCTGGGAATCTGGCTGCTACTAAGAAGTGATATAGACGTCAGAGGATGATAAGCCAAATAAGGGAGTTTACCTCCTGTCAATAGCAGTCAAGTCCTGACATGTGTTGAGGGAGTGGCAAAGCACAGGAGCATCGTGAGTCAATGTTTATATTTATGTAACAAAAGGACGTCCTCATGCTCTTGACCTGTCGATATTTTCGAGAGGAATGAGGCACAAAGACACGTCTTGAAGCAGACCAGAAATGGGTCAATTCGCTTATGAAAGACTGTGATATTCAATATACCTGAAAGTTATAAACCAGGAGAAAGTGTTGATAAAAAGAGCAAGAACAAAGACCCGATTTCCCAGAAGTGGCCCAACCTTTATTTACAGATTTAATTAAAGAGAAGAAATTTCTAGGAGTAAAAAAAGTTTAAAGGTTTTGGGTAAAGTTCTTAATTACAGATGGCACAACGTTTGTTCTTTTTTCAATATTAACTTTTATCGGTTTATCGCTTTCAAGATTCTCTCTCTCTCTCTCTCTCTCTCTCTCTCTCTCTCTCTCTCTCTCTCTCTCTCTCTCTCTCTCTCTCTCTCCTAGCATAATTATTTCAACACACTTCAGTAATATGACAAAAAAAAAAACTTTTGCATATTTTCATGGACAATAGCCAAAACATATCTGACAGCTCAGGTACGAAAAATGTATAAAAGTTTTCGAAAGAATGATCTAATGATTCATTTCACCTGAATAGTTGTGTACTAGAATGGAAAATAGCCTTAATATGCATTTCAGTGTAATGATAAAAAAAATGTTGGTGGTCATATTTTGCATGTTGCAGAATAATGCCATTTTGACGAAATAATTTCACATGGTATTTCCTTATAGTTTGTGAGGTAACAAAAAGTTTACAATTAATATTCAGGAGCTTTATCTAAAACAATTATCATCACCATCATAGCAATATTAAGGAGATCTTCTCCAAGAGCTGTACTTTAAAATATCTTAGAGGTTTCTACGACACCAAATTTATATATAATATCCGCTTTGTACCTTGTCACATTCTTGCATCAACTAGTAGTTAGGTAATGTTTTAGGTTTGC
>NC_061100.1:23744968-23759968 GCF_015104395.2 Macrobrachium nipponense | reverse complement strand
TTACTCCTAAGAGGGATGAACACATAGATGACAATTCTTTATAACAGAGAGAGAGAGAGAGAGAGAGAGAGAGAGAGAGAGAGAGAGAGAGAGAGAGAGAGAGCCATAAAGCAGTATTTAAAAAAAAGGGATAGAGATTCGAACATAGTTTATCAAAGCCAGCTCGCATCAGAGAGAGAGAGAGAGAGAGAGAGAGAGAGAGAGAGAGAGAGAGAGGAGAGATACAAGGGGGCCCAAACAAAAGCATACAAAAAAAAGAAGCTGAGTGAAGGTAAATAACACAAAAAACAAATGGTGAATAATTACAGAACATCGATGAGATTATTCCTGTAATTCATCTACCCACCCTTCAGGGGTTGGTAAGAATATCTGATACAAAATTCTTTTGTAAAGAACATCTCCCCCTCAACCATAACTATAATGAAATTGGCCCTTTCTTCATAAAGTATGAATAGTCGTGTAAAGTTAAATCTCTTTTCAGGTATGTTAATTATAAGAGGAACAAACTAAAAGAGGAGACTATCTTTTCAGAAATTCCGTGCTTTTACAAATCTCCCATTTGAAAAGACTCCATAATATATTCTACGGATTTGTCTCATTGTATTGCTCAGGTCCCGTGACTATTCCCCCTCTCTTCAGCTAAGCTGCAAAGATATGTCCCAGCTTTTCTCTTTGCTGGGTAGTTTCTTTTTCTTGCGATTATCAGCCCCCTCTGGGAAAGAGGTAAAAAGCAAATGATTTTTCTGCTTTCGACTATTCATAATTTAGGTTTAGATTTGCGTATGATAGACCGAAGAGTTACCTGTATAAATCTTATAGATAGGGATGAAGGGTTTTATAGACTGACAGGCACCGTTTAAGAAGATATTCCTATTTTATATACAAGAGTGATGTTGTAACTTTAATTTTATTTTGTTTTTGTGTTATTTCATTGTATTTTGTACTTCATTCTGTTGGATACTAGTTTGATTAACTGCCTCCCAATCACAAAAGTCGAAAAATAATTAAGCTCCATTCATTCAGACTTAAACTGCTGATACCAAATTTTTAATTCATACCAAATACAGACTGATCACTGATTTTTTAAAACATATTTTGAATACCATTGTAGACTCAAAATTCCTCTCAAGATGAACTAAAAATAACCGAGAATAAGAAAATGAAGAACAAGGGCAGTCAAGGAGAATTGCTTCGATGATCATCATAAACACACGAGTGTTTCTCAACTCTTTGTTAAGAACGAGGAGAAAATCCTTTTATGAAAGACTGCTTACTGAAACAATAATTGGTTACATGAACTGCGGAGGAAAAACATTGTCAATTGACATGAGTTCGTTTACAGATATAAAAGGAAAGTTCAAAGTATTTTTGAATGATGTGAGTTTTATTAGGACCAGTTACCTTTTACGAAAACTGTAAGTGTATAATTGTAATTTTTATCTTTCTCTTTCTTTTGTGAAGAAAGTACAAAAGAATGAGTACCATTTATGCATACGACGAGAAACGTTTTTACTATTGCATTTGATACAATTATTATCATTTTATGAATATTAAACATCCTTCCGAAATATTACAGAAATGACAACTGGAATTGTTAGCAGACTAGATTTCAAGATTCACAAACAGAGAAGAAAGAGAGAAGACTCGTTATTTATAAAATGGCAGGGATTTAATAACTTTTAGTCTTAATCAAATCCTTATTTCATTCAAGTGTGAATATTTCACTTAGTTTAACTCACCATGGCACCTTTCATCTCTTTCCTTTTAATCCATTTAATTAATACTTCGACTCTCTTTTTTTATTTAATTTCCTCAGAAGCAGCTTCTCTTTGATTAATTGAGTGTCTCTGGCTTTTCTTGACGCGTTTTTCATGTTCATTTAATAACCTTCATTTTTAACAATAAATATTTCTCCAATTAGTTTTCTACCCATTCATTCGTTCATACATTCATTCATACATCGTACATTTCCATTCATCATTTGTTATCTTCAAATATATCCCATATGAATGAAAAAAAAAAACAATTAATTTCAATGCAACTCCCCTGTGTCTCAAGTCCCGAAAAGAAAATTGATTTTAGACTGGATATCTTGTCATCCACTCATGAAACGGGTCTGGAAAAACTTCCCATTTCTTTTCAAGTATTGTGCATTTCGACGATTAAGTTTATGGAGTGATTTAAACGAAATTTCTAGAAATCTTCCACAGCACGTACGAGCTTCACCTGTAAATGTCTGTATGCATTAAGGCATGTAATACTGTTTTAAGACATTGTTTGGGGGAGAGAGAGAGAGAGAGAGAGAGAGAGAGAGAGAGAGAGAGAGAGAGAGAGGCCGTAATATAATTTTGCAGGGGAAGAGAGAGAGAAAATTTTGCAAGTGTAAAAGAGAGAGAGAGAGAGAGAGAGAGAGAGAGAGAGAGAGAGAGAGAGATTTTGCAAAGGTAAAAAGAGCGAGAGAGAGAGAGATGAATGTGAGGAATACCGTTTTAAAAGCTGTCACGAGAGAGAGAGAGAGAGAGAGAGAGAGAGAGAGAGAGAGAGAGAGAACGGGATTTGAATAATGATCATACACGAAAAATGGATGGAATCTTTTATGGTTTGCTAAGTTGATGGCTTTTCGATAGTATCTTATATTTCGGTACCTTACAACATGTTATGATGCTATCTATATTATTATAGTCATTATCATTACTATATTAATAATAATAATAATAATAATAATAATAATAATAATAATAATAATAATAATAATAATAATAATATAGATATTTATTTTTGTTTTCTCTCTATCACAGTCCTTCAATTCGACTGGGTGGTATTTATAGTGTGGGGTTCCGGGTTGCATCCTGCCTCCTTAGTAATCCATCACTTTTCTTACTATGTGCGCCGTTTCTAGGATCAAACTCTTCTGCATGAGTCCTGGAGCTACTTCAGCCTCTAGTTTTTCTAGATTCCTTTTCAGGGATCTTGGGATCATGCCTAGTGCTCCTATGATTATGGGTACAATTTCCACTGGCATATTCCATATCCTTCTTATTTCTATTTTCAGATCTTGATACTTATCCATTTTTTCCCTCTCTTTCTCTTCAACTCTGGTGTCCCATGGTATTGCGACATCAATGAGTGATACTTTCTTCTTGACTTTGTCAATCAACGTCACTTCTGGTCTAATTGCACGTATCACCCTATCTGTTCTGATACCATAGTCCCAAGTCCCAGAGGATCTTTGCCTGATCGTTTTCTATCACTCCCGCAGGTTGGTGCTCGTACCACTTATTACTGCAAGGTAGCTGATGTTTCTTGCACAGGCTCCAGTGGAGGACTTTTGCCACTGAATCATGCCTCTTTTCGTACTGGTTCTGTGCAAGTGCCGGGCATTCATTCGCTGCTATGTGGTTTATGGTTTCATTTTTCGTATTGCACTTCCTACATATGGGAGAGATGGTATTTCCGTCTATCGTTTCTTTGAACATATCTGCGTTCTTAAGGCCTGATCTGTGCGCTGTTTATCATTCCTTCAGTTTCCTTCTTTAGCTCTCCCCTCTGTAGCCATTGCCATGTGTCATCGTTGGCTAGTTCCTTTGTCTGTCTCATGTATTGTCCGTGCATTGGTTTGTTGTGCCAGTCCTCTGTTCTGTTTGTCATTCTCCTGTCTCTGTATATTTTTGGGTCTTCGTCTACTTTTATTAGTCCTTCTTCCCATGCACTCTTTAGCCACTCGTCTTCACTGGTTTTCAGATATTGCCCCAGTGCTCTGTTCTCGATGTTGACGCCAATCCTCTATTACTTAGTAGTCCTCTCCCCTCCTTCCTTTCGTGTTATGTATAGTCTGTTCCGTATTTGCTCGTGGTTGTATGCTTTGTGTATTGGCATATGTTTCCTGGTTTTCTAATCTATGGTGCGGAGTTCTGCCTTCGTCCATTCCACTATTCCTGCACTGTATCTGATTACTGGTACTGCCCATGTGTTTATGGCTTTTATCATATTTCCGGCGTTGAGTTTTGACTTGAGTATCGCCTTGAGTCTCTGCATATATTCTTTCCTGATCGTGTCCTTCATCTCTTGGTGATTTATATCCCCTCCTTCCATTATTCCCAGGTATTTGTATCCAGTCTTATCTATGTGTTTGATGTTGCTCCCATCTGGCGCCGTGGTAGAGTGGGTTTCGTTAGGTCGTCAATGGACTGGTTAAGCAACATTTTGGGGCTGGTCCAGTCGTTGGATGGGTGACCGCTCTCCTCAGCATTGATTCCTTGGGAAAGGATCTTTACCATAATTTCCTCAGTCTACTCAGATGTAAATAAGTACCTATCCCTGATGGGGTAGGGTCCAGCTATGGGTTAAATAGCAAAACTCAGCAATGATGTTAAGAAAATATTATTATTATTATTATTATTATTATTAGTAGTAGTAGTAGTAGTAGTAGTAGTAGTAGTAGTATTAGATTTCGTTTAATTTTTATCTAAAGACTGATGAGTCAGCATTTAGTGAAAAATCGTGTCCTCCTCGACATATATAACAAAGCAAGGTACCTGATTTAGGACGAATGCACCGAATATATATATATATATATATATATATATATATATATATATATATATATATATATATATAGGCTATATTATATATATATATATATATAATATATATATATATATATATATATATATATATATATGTCTCTTTCCATTTCGTATCAATCACAGAGAAAAATCTCTGAGAATGAAGTGACGTGCGACAGGTTCCAATATTTGTCGAGACCATGAGAGTTTAAAAAAAAAAAAAAATAGATTTAACAGCATAGAGTTCCTGTCATTCCCCAAAAACTCCCAGCACAGGGCTCTTTACCTCCCACCTACGGTTAGACTCATTGATATGGCTTGATTTGATCCTGAATTAGAGGAAATGTTAGTGGACAGTTGTTGCTGGGTAATGACCGAGGAAGCGTAAAGGAAAGAATGGGGTTGTTGGGAGATGAGATTCCTTTTTGGGAAGGTGGCGTTTGAGGTATTGGAAGTCTATGTATATATATATATATATATATATATATATATATATATATATATATATATATATATATATATATATATATATATTACGCCCCCCTTTATTCCCTAAACTACAAAAACTGGAACTCTTACCTGTTGCCAACGGTGCCCTGTCTGTAAGATGTCACGAGGCTTATTAAGACTGCGTAAATATAAAAAAAATATCATTTATTTCCCAAAGCAATTAGTTATAACAAAGAACAAAATGATTAACAAGTCATAATGGCATAAATACCCAAATCTGCCCATAAAGAAAACCAATAAGATAACATTCTACCTTCCTGACTAGGTTACACTCTCAAACCCAAAACAAGTCACATTGTCTAGTATTTGTCAGTTATCAGTTAGAGAATCCCATTCCTAATCAACCATGGCATCGGACCCATCTGTAATAAAGATAATAGTTTATATTAGACACCCACGTCACTCTTTTCAAAGTATTTACGTAAAGAGAATATTTCCACACTTCTCTCTCTTTTCCAAAAGGTAACAGATTTTCTAAGTTTTTTATAGAACGTGTCTTACCTTTTCGATGGGCGTTTTTCCCCCCCTCCCGACACTTCGAGCAACCGCTTGTTCTCTCCTTTGCACAAAGAATGCGTCTTCCACAAGTACCCTGAACCAGTAGGCCTGTAATATGCGTACAAACGAATGCACATGCCTCGCAAACGGGGAACAACCTCTGAGACAAGTTGCTTGTTCAGCAAATACCCTTCTCTCCCATGTGAACTTTGCAGTGTACCACCCCTTGTCTCTAGGCGAGCAGAGCTATGTGACTTTATTATTATATAAACACTTTAAACATATTATTAGCCATTCCCCCTCTTTCACCTCTTTATAGGAGCTCGGCTACCCCCCCCCCCCCCCCCCATGCTAGCACCCGCCTAGCTCTAGACACACAAGCGTCTTACAATATATATAAAACCAGAGGCTGGCTCAAAAAAGAAAATAATGCACTCCCGTCTCACACCATATCGGCAACTAATGCCCAATGTATCAATGTACCACATGACTTAGAGCAACCTCCGTTGCCGGAGCACTTGTGCTTCGTCGAATGCATAAAAGTTTAAGGACTCCAAGTACACAAATGGCGATCAGTATAGCGCCTAACATGTATCATTACTATTGGTATAGTATAGCGGTCATCGAAAAAAAGGTTCATCTTCACTACTATCTTCGAGTGGCGGGACAGTAATGGATTCCACTGTAGGCGGGATTCGAACCGCCTTATGGCTTCCGTGTAGGTGTCGGTGAAACACCTTTATCGACGAGTTGTAGACACGCCGACTAAGTACATGAAGAAAGTCTGTAAAGAATCCTGCAGGAACTGTCAAACAGCTGAGATCCCTGTAGAATGAGCGAATTGTTGTAGACGCAGGTCGAGTACGTAACCCAACTCGAAACAACTCAGCACGCGCCATTATTCAAGCGTCTGCGACAACCCTCGTGAGTTGGTATCCAAAATCCAACACTCGCCCTGCCCGCATCCTCGCTAAACTGTAGGATATTTCGATCGAAAGACGTTTTCCCCTACTGAAGTAAACGTGGTCACCACCACCCGTTATTCTATGCAAGTGCTACTCGCACCCGCCTCATCGAAGACTGTAGACTCCTGGTTTTATCCCGAAATTATATCGAAGACATCTCATCCTTTGCCAAGGCAGCCCACAAAAATGCCCTTCGTGTGTAGACTTGACTCAATCTCTGGTACTGTAGAACGAAGTCGTCTCCCTTGGCATCCTCACGTAGAGTTGGGAATTCTCCAAAGTCATTGTGTGTCCGTTATTTAAAAGGTCTACTGGTCATAAAATAACTAAAGTCTTGTTTTACCCCACAAATTCCGTCACTAATTAATATATTCAATCTTACTAATCAAATATTAGAAAAAGAAAAATTCCTCGCTAAACCAAATAATCTTTACCTACTGAATTCTCAAAACAAAATAATCATATTTGGACAAACACACTATCAAAAGAAACTCATAAAGTCTAACAGTAAAAACCCCTTTATTTATTGGTTTATATAACTAGCCTCCATAAAATATAATGCCGAACACCCCTTCTATCCAACCCACATACCCTGACAAATTATATCTTCTATCTAATAGATAAATGCTATTTAGAGCTTAACCCTCATTGCAACATCTCTCGTAAGAAAAGAAAAAGAAGAGAAAAAAAATAAATAAATAAATAAAAATAAGATAATACACCAATAGTAAGTGAATTTCTTTCCCCTCCCCATTACACAGCGCACATAAGAGAAAAGAAAAAGAAAACCATCAGTTGTTTAAAATCATTCTCGGACGACGTTAAGAAAGAAAAAAAAACAAAAAAAAAATATATAATTTAACCATCTTTTCCCAAAAAGGAATGTGTACCGTTACAGAATCTGCTAGTCGCAGCAACCCTATCGACAAGAAAAAAAAAAATCCTTATATGACACGTTGCTCGTGAAATGTCATAATCGGCATCTCCGAAAACCGTGCAAATCCCCGAGTCATCAATTCCAAAGGGAAGGTTCGCAACCGGGAATCCTAACAGCAACTTCAGCAAAAAAGAAACCCACCTATGAACACGTCAGGTGCTTAGCATTGCAGCATAATCAGACTCGCGACGCTAGAAACTCATGATTCTCAAAAAAAAAAAATGTTTAGTACTGATCTTCGTAAGCACACCCCCCAGAACCATCTCATTATACATAAACCATCATCTTAATAATAACACCACTCAGGTGACATAAATAATTCCTCTATTTAATTACTGACCCCACGCTAAAAAAAAAACCATCCCGTTTCTCAGCTAATGCAAACATTTGCCGAAAAATATTAACCCCGAAATCTTACGCCAAAACGCCGCAGACTTACATACAATAAGAGAGAAAAACATTCGAAGGAAACAAAGGGGAAGGAAAAAAAAAAATGCAAAGCCATTCTGTCATCAAATTACAAAAACAGATAACAAGAAAAAAAAAGGAAAAAATGAATGCAATTGCTCGATCATATAATAATTGCCACAACCAATTCTTTTCAATTTCGAGGTATGTGTTAGCTTCGACTGACCTGTTCGTTCATTTAAAACTACAACCTATTTCCAATTTTCTCTTCAATGACTTTAAAAGGACCTTCAAACTTCGGGCCTAGTTGTAATTTAACTCATTTCTCACGTTAAGTTTCAAAAATACCTTATCACCGACATTGATCTTGGGATCAGATGATTTACTAATACTCTTTTGAACCATATCTCTGGTTGTGGACTCGAGATTACGGCTAAGACATGCGTGTCTCTCTCTCGCTGTGGATATCAGCGCTTCAACTGTATCCTCCCCCTGGTGAGGCGTAGTTAACAAATCAAATGTGCCTCGCGCTGGATAACCAAACAAAGCTTCAAAAGGGGACATTTTAATTGAATCGCTAACCATGGTGTTAATGCTATGTCTAACAACGTTAATATATCTGTCCCAATTTCTATCATTACCACCTACCGTTTTTCTGAGCGCTTCGAGCACTTTCCTGTTCGCTCGTTCGCACAACCCATTAGCCTCGGGGTCTGTATGGAATAATTGTTACTTTCTGTATTCCCATGAATTTCAGCTAAACACAAAATCCAAGGTTTTGTTCACAAATTCCCTCCCATTGTCGGTTTAATAGAACTTCGGGTGAACCGTATCTGCAAACGATACCATTGAAATGCTATGGCTACTTCTTCGGCCGTTTTATGCTTAAGTGGGCAAAATTTCTACTATCCTTGTAAGTTCATCTATTATCACTAGCAAGTACTTGTTCGCGTATCTAGACTCACAAAAATTCCCTAAGACGGTCCATATGTATTCTCTGAAAAGGTTTACTCGGTATAGGATACGATCCTAATTTGCATGACGTTGTCCTAGCATGCTTACATGCGTTGCACACCGCACAATTCCTTACGAAATTTTCCACATCTTTACCCATATTTTTCCAAATGTATTTACCCCGAACCTCATCACAAGTTTTTTCTATTCCCAAGTGAGGACTACCGAACCTGCAATGAACTATATCTAAAACCACTGGAATTAGGACTTTCGGAATTACGATCTGTAGTGTATCTCCTTTACTTTCACTGGTTCTTTTTCAACTTATATTTAATTTTCCTAACCAACAGATTTCCTTCTAACTCCAAACCCGAAAAAGGCAAGCTATAACGTTTTCTTGACTATTCCAACTCTCAGAAATGCTTTTACATCTGCTAAGACCTCGTCTTCATCTTGCCTTAGCTCTATGAGGGGTATATCCCATTGTATGGCTTCGTTAGTGACCTGCGCGACTTGGAAACCTTCCGCGTCATGAAAACTCCTGCTCAGAGCGTCCGCGACAACATTAAATTTGCCTTCTATATATTTGAGCTTTGCATCAAAATCTCTGATAGTTAGAAACCATCGAGCTCTTTTGGGAGACATATCGGGTTAAATTTTTAAAAAGATCGAGTAACGGTTTGTGGGTCTTTAAGGACTTCTACTTTATTCCCACCCCATCAGTAACATTTTAAAATGAACTAAGCTCGACACTATTGCAAAGGCTTCCTTATCTATGGTGGCCATGGACTTCTCGTTACTTGCCTTTTGTCCTGAACTTCCTACTATAAAAAGCTATAGGATGACAAATTTCCCATCAAACTTTTGCAATAAGGCGGATTGCACCTATGCCTTCCTGGCTTGCATCAGTCACTAATGTAAAAGGTTCCTTAAAATCTGGAAACTTCAAAACCGGGGGATTCATTAGCGCATCTTTAAGCTTTTGAAAACTCTCCGCCTGGGATTCCTCCATTGAAATTGAACGTCTTCCCGCAACACATCAGTTAGGGGAGCTGCTATGTTAGAAAACCCTTTTACGAACCTCCTGAAGAAACCGGCGATACCCAGGAAATGCACTTAATCTCTTTCTTTGATCTGGGGATGCGAAAATTCGCTATTGCTTTGACTTTATCGTCATTTACTCTAGCCCCATCCTTAGATATGACGTGACCTAGATATGTGATCTGCTTTTTCAAGAACGAACACTTGGCTAACTTGATTTTCAACCCCGCTAATCTAAGCCTCCTAAGTACTTCTGTAAGCACTTCCAGGTGTTGCGCGATCGTGTCCGTTGCGATCAGGATGTCATCCATATACACAAAAACATTTTTGCCCAATAACCCGTGCAAAACTGTGTTCACCAACCTGGTAAAAGTCATCATCGGACTGCCCGATAAACCGAAAGGCATTCGCGTAAATTCATAGTGTCCCTTGGGCACTGAAAAGGCGGTATATTCCTTGCTACTCTCGCTGAGAGGGACCTGTAAGAAACCTTGCGCCAAATCAATTGAGCTATAAATATTATGTCCCCCAATTTCGACAAAAAGATCTGGTATGCACGCAACTGGGTAGCGGTCAGGGATCGTTTTCTCATTTAAACGTCTAAAATCGACGCATACACGGACCGAACCGTCTTTCTTAGGTACCGCTAACAAGGGAAAGTTGTAAGGAGACACACTGGGTCTAATGATTCCTTCTTCTTCCCATCTATTAACTTCTTTCTCTACCTGTTCTCTGATTTTAAAAGGTATGCGATATGCAGGAATATAAATAGGTTTTGAGTTGCTCTCCAAATTTACCTTATGCTCTAACACATTAGTCAACCCCAATTTATCACCTTGCTTATCGCTTCAACGTATTCGCTATAATCCGCATTTGCCAAATGTTCACTAAATGTTTGTTTCCTTGATTGTATTTCTGCCTCCGAAAACTCAGGTTTCCCAACTATGATAGCCACAGAACCACTATCGCAGTTCCAATCATGGAAGTCTACTATATATGTATTTTTCTGGTATCTCCTAACTGTATCATTACAGTTTAATAGCTCCACCCACGTAACCCCATTCTTGGATACACTGTTCACCGATGCCGTGCTAACAACTCCCCTGAGCTTTTCACTGTTTTCAATTTAACTTTTACCATAACCTTTGAACCTGGTAGTAACATAATGTCTTCAAATAAAACACCTCTATATTTGTGGTTAGTATCTCCCCTTGCCACCGCCCCATACAAATTACCACCCTCAGTATTATCCCCAGCATTGTTAGTATCAGAAACAACATCCATATTAGTATCATCACCAGTATTGTTAGTATCATTGTTACCACTATGAACTCTGATAGAACCCCCGTAATCATCTCCCAGATCACCAACGTGTGTTTTAACATTACCTTTCCCCATAACACTCGTATCACCGCCATTAATACCACCGAGCACCTCTCCTCTTTCAATAACCTCCATGTCCTCCATTCTATTCACGTCCTCATATGGTATGAGGTAATTCATTTTCCCGATTGTTATCCCATTAGCACCCGCATGGATCGAAATCTTGTGTCTTCTACAAGCAGGATGACCCAACAAGATTTTATTACCTAAGGCAATTCCTTTTATTACCAAAAAAGGTTCTGTTAACACTCTGTCACCGAGAGCAAACCTTATTTGTACACAACCCAGGGTGTTTCATCTATGGGCTTGCACATCACACACCGTCTCCGTAGAGGGCTGAAACAAAGGGTAATTGGAGAACATGGATTGATACAGAAATTATAGTCCATTAGTATTTATTGATGCCCCAGTGTCTATGAAAACCGGGATATCCACATCCCATACTGTTCATAGACTATGGGCTTGGGCTCTGGGGCGTCCCCACGAGACCACAATGGCATGTACCAATCACCTGTACCCTTTTTGTTGATCGGGCTTCCAAAAATTTCGCCGATCCCTTTGCCCGTTGGTTTGACCCGCCTGGGAAGTTCTCACATTATAATTACCAGAACCTTGCGGTGCAGGCCTCGCATCTCTCCGTATCTGAGATGGACAAGACTGCCAATAATGCTCAGTACTTTTACACATTCCGCAATATTTAACCCTACACAATTTCTTTGGATGTCCTGGTTTATTGCAGTTGAAACAACGCAACTGCTGTTGCTTTTGATCGAACGATCTTTTGTTATACTCAACTTTTGCACACAGACGATGAGAAGAGAGTTCCGTGTCTCTCTGTACTCTATCCCTCGGGCCTGTCCCGTTAAAAATTGTGCTATCTACGGTGGGACATTTGAGGACCTGTGTTTATCTATTTGGGTATAAAGTAATCTTCGTCTGAGGTAGGCTCAACCTTTTCATCAAAGCTATCCACTATTGCATCGGGTACCTCGTGTAAGAGCAGGGAAAAATAGATCAGTTTATGAACACTATTTAGAGGGAGATTATCCCCTGTAACCCATTTAGATGTTTTCAATTTTCCTACCCAATCTGCCACTGCGTCAAACAGCTTTGAACTATGTTCTACAAGGCTATTAGTGCCTTTCCGTAGTTTATAAAGACGTCAAAGGTCTCTCACCATATCTCCGTGTTCCTTTGAGCCATATGCTGTTTTCAAAAATGCTTGCAAGTCTGTCCAGGTACGACATTTTGTAAATTGGAAACTCCTTGACCTATGACTGAGGTCTCCCTTATTGAAATCTAGCAAAGCTTTCGCCTCTCTGAATGCCTCTACATCGTCTACTATATTCTTTCCCGCTAAATAGTTATTAACTCCTTCTATGAAAATATTCACAGGTTGTGACAAAGCGCCATCCACAATCCCTTTAAACGGGCTGACCCCTGCAGAAATGTTCGTCACGTGATTTAGTAGCGTCGTTGGTTTAGTATCTGCCATTTTATCTTGTTTCCCAAGGCTGTTCCCCGATCTCAATAACATCAATGTATTTATATACACTAAACCCAATCAAGAAAAAAAACTTTTTTTTCCAACAACAGATAACAAAAGGTAAGCGTGCCCCGTCCCCAATCACAAAATCAACCCCACGAAAATGACAATAAAAAAAATAATAATAACAAGGAAGGGATAGGAAAAGAAAGAACGCAAGGTGTTTCCGACGAAGCTCTCATCTCTCTCTCTCTCTCTCTCTCTCTCTCTCTCTCTCTCTCTCTCTCTCTGGCACGACTTGCCGAAAAAATCCCACTCAGGCAAGTTCGCCACACACAAATACAAGGAACATGAACAAGAACCAAAAGTTAAAGAAAATCCACAAAACAAAAAGAGGAAAAAAAAAAATAAGAAAGAAAAAAAAAAAAACTCGAAAATATACTTACGTCTTCATATGACCGTAAACCGAATTCACATACACCGCAAACATGCGCGAACTGCGAAACACTTTAATATGTCGAAAACTAAACTTTTCTCCCCCCCCACTTTTTCTCTCTTTTTAAACACCTTTATTCCGTAATCTCAAGAAATCAACTGACTTGGCTTGGGAGAGGAAGACTGTCTGAGGAACAGCTTCTCTCTGTCGAATCAGCAGTAATGACCCTGAGTTGCCTGTGACATGATTAATAACCCCTTCTCCTATCAAAATAAAAACCGAAACCCCCTATTTCTAACTGGTCACCAGTCCCTTCGGAGCGTACCTACAGCTTGAAAAATATATAAAAAGCCTTTACCGTGGCCACCACTATTACGCCCCCTTTATTCCCTAAACTACACAAACTGGGAACTCTCACCTGTTGCCAACGGTGCCCTGTCTGTAAAATGTCACGAGGCTTATTAAGATTGCGTAAATATAAAAAAACATCATTTATTTCCCAAAGCAATTAGTTATAACAAAGAACAAAATGATTAACAAGTCATAATGGCATAAATACCCAAATCTGCCCATAAAGAAAACCAATAAGATAACATTCTACCTTCCTGACTAAGGTTACACTCTCAAACCCCAAACAAGTCACATTGTCTAGTATTTGTCAGTTATCAGTTAGAGAATCCCATTCCTAATCAACCATGGCATCGGACCCATCTGTAATAAAGATAATAGTTATATAGACACCCCACGTCACTCTTTTCAAAGTATTTACGTAAAGAGGATATTTCCACACTTCTCTCTCTTTTCCAAAAGGTAACAGATTTTCTAAGTTTTTATAGAACGTGTCTTACCTTTTCGATGGGCGTTTTCTCCCGACACTTCGAGCAACCGCTTGTTCTCTCCTTTGCACAAAGAATGCGTCTTCCACAAGTACCCTGAACCAGTAGGCCTGTAATACGCGTACAAACGAATGCACATGCCTCGCAAACGGGAACGACCTCTGAGACAAGTTGCTTGTTCAGCAAATACCCTTCTCTCCCATGTGAACGTTTGCAGTGTACCACCCCTTGTCTCTAGGCGAGCAGAGCTATGTGACTTTATTATTATATAAAACACTTTAAACATATTATTAGCCATTCCCCCTCTTTCACCTCTTTATATATATATATATATATATATATATATATATATATATATATATATATATATATATATATATATATATATATATATGAGCTACGTCTCCATAAATTCTTTTACATATATAACTCTTTCTTCATGTCATCACTTGAATTCTCAAATTTGATTCTATTTTATTAAAAGACTATATTGAACCCAGGAATTGTATATTTCTTTCGCTAACAGAAAATTTGCTTAAAGATCGTATGAAATGCAAACTTATTAGGATTCTGCTCCTTGTGATTAAGTCTAAATAAATTATTATAAACGACATATTCATTTCATGAGTGATGTTTGTTCACAGTATTTTCCCCAGGGAAAAGGATGTTAAGAGTGAATTCCACAGAAAACAGAAATATCAGGTCAAAATTTGCTGGAATTATGGCTGGCTGCATATTGCTACTGGCTATTTACAATCTGAAAAGAATGAACGTTAATCCTTTCGGAAGGGTTGTGTTTATTAATCCCCCTATGATAATCCACTTTGATAGTATTGTTATTTATAAGCAGGGACAAAAATAGAAGGAAAATTACTCAAGTAGGACCTTTAATCCTTAAGTATCCCCCATTCTTTCTCGAGCTGACGCCTGTCACTCTCATGTAGTCTTGATTAAACCTTGATTTGAAATTAAGCCATAATT
>NC_061100.1:23722468-23739968 GCF_015104395.2 Macrobrachium nipponense | reverse complement strand
CTTTCTTCCTATAATTGATAACTCTTTCCTCGTTATAAATTGTACAAATGTCATCCTGAAGATAGACGTATGGTACATCGTTACTGTCTAATTTACTTTTCACGTAAAACACCAGTTTTTACTTTAAATTTATTGTTGAAATTATAAATCTAATTTAGTTAAAAATAAAAAATGTTTGCCTTGATATTTCCATCTTTAAATTAGATGAAGTAACTTCACTTAAAACGAAGACGGTAAATTTTTCTTTATTAAATGTGCGTAAGTTCTCTCCAGTAATTCGCATTCTCATTAAAAGCTCATGCAGTTAATTAGAGAAGACCTTTGATCCCTTTGATGATTGGAAGAAATACGCGAGTAAAAAAAAAAAAAAAAAAAAAAAAAAGAGAAGTTCATAAGGGGGACGCGTCCAGTGATCAGACGAATGGTTTCGCAATTGGATGAAACGTAAAAAAAAAAAAAAAAAAAAAAAAAAAAAAAAAAAAAAAATACTCGTAGTAACCAAGGTTTTTTTTGTAGAGGCTTGACGACTGACGTACCAAGAATTTCCTGTAGGAAAAATGGCAGCTACAAATGTAGGAAATTGAGGAATGAAAAACTCGCAGATGAACAGCAAAACTGAACAAAGCGGATGGCGGAACCTCCTTTAAGTCAGGTCTGACAGTTACAAAGAAGAGATACAAGAAATACACACAATCCAACCAGGTACTGGTTGGATTGTGTGTATTTCTGCAATTGCAAAATCCATTACGTCATTCAAATCAAAGTTTATTTATTCTTGTGTTTAATCGCTTGAATGTCAAAAATTCACATATGTAAATGACATTTTTAATTCTTGGATATTGTAAATCAGCCTCATTTGCGTGAGATTAAAAAGAGTTGATTGCACATTCATATTTACGTTTTGTGTTCTATTCGTTAAGAATTCTCATGATTCCGAAGCAGATTAGACCCCAGTTATGGGTCTCTTTGAAGGGGAGAAAAGAGACAACACTGGAGTGTTTGAATACAAAGAAAACAAACTCGAATGTCATTGTGAATCGAAAGTAAATCGAAATGTCAATTTGTTTTCATTGTACTCATAGCGCCAAAAACTTGAGTCTCAAACGTTGCCTAATTTACTCTGGTAGTTTTAGTGGGAACTGTTAGTTATAGTCATTTTCAACCTCTCATGTGAGTTTGGAAATGTAGTGACTTCCCCGTGTTCACAATTAACAAGAAGAATGGAAGGAAATGCAAATCTATAATATTTCAGAGAACGAATTTACCTGAGTGATTATATACAGTAGTTATCCTTAAAATAATTAAGACTGACAGGGAGAATTGGTGATCCCAAAAATACACAGAATAAAAGCACGCGCACAAAATCATTCTAATGTTTCAAACTTGTCGATATTCTCTGTAAAATTAGTGTAATATTGTCTATTTGACTGCATTAAGTTTTTTTTAACATTCAAGTCATTTCGAATTTATGATAAAGGTACGAAGAGAATTGGCATGTATTTTATAGGTACAGTAATTAGGTGCCTAGAAAATCACTGTATCTTTGCAGTTTTCATCCACATTTAACGTATCATCAATAAACAAATGAATTAATAGATACATTAATAGATTAGAAATAAACAAATAAAAACGAGCTAATATATATATATATATATATATATATATATATATATAATATATATATATATATATATATGTATATATATACGTATATATATATACACAAATAATCTAATGATTAAACAATCAACTACCGTTCGTATTCCTCTCCCAGATATAGAAAACCTCAGGGGTGTCTTCATATATTTATTTTCCAATTCTTCCCCGAAACTGATGATTAAATAGGATGGGAAATGAATACACCTTCCTCTCTGTCTTTCATCTTTTCTTCCGTGTCAATGCTTTTACGCGATTGCTTTTGGCAATTTCTCTTTTTTTTTCTTGACTTTCCGTGATTGCTTCTACTTATTCTTTTAAATAAGCAGTTCGGCAAAATACTTTTAAAAAATTGTATCTTACACAATTGTATCCCACATTTCTCTCGCTGTCTGCCTGTCTCTCCCCTGCACGATTGCATAATGGTAATACATTGCTGAATACGTATGAATATTGACAACCGAAACTCGTATATGTACTGCAGGAATGTTTCCTGAAAATCATTAAAATCCCTCCGCAAACTTAATTACTAATAGACAGACCGTGAAATGAAACACGTCGCTTTTTGAGTCTTGTTTTTATGGGGGGAAATCAAATTAATTTATTAATAGGACTACACGTGTTGGTCGTTAGTTATTGTATAATTAGAATGTTATAATAACATTCTAATGAACAACACCACAACCGAATCACTATATCACTAACATCGTATATTTCAGAGATTATTTTTTGAAATTGTCACGAAATTGCGATTGTAATTCTTCACGAATGACGACGTATTCGTTCGTTTCCTCTAAGCATTTCCATCGCCTTAGGAAAAACCTCACATTGCTTCGTAGGAAGCAATCTCCTTATGGCAGGCCACGGTTTATTTTTGCCATCATTCCAGAACCACATGATTCCCCAGGGGCCATTCCTTTCGGAAGCTGGTTCATCTTCGGTCAGGATAAGTTATTGCATAAGGAAACCATTATGGTAATTGGAAACGTTTCTCGAGCTTGCCATTTCTTTGCCCAAATGCCTGACTGGCGATAGTAAAAGCCGAGTATGAGGGGGAGCAAGTGTTGACGTAATAGAAAATCCATTAAGAGTTATTAAGGAAGGTAATGCTCAGTTAAATGTAATATCTAAGCACTGGAAATAAATTACATTAACTCATCCATGCTCCCACCTCACCCCCTCAAAGGTAACAAAAACAAAGAGAGACTCATAACCATGACCATTTATTTTATTCAAATAAAAATTTCCCCCAGTGCCTACTCGTTGCATATATAATAAGTTTGCTGGCATCTGCACAAAGTTTTTAAAATTTCATCCGTGAAAAACGCCATTGCTGATGAATATTGAAACTGACCAAACATTAAATATGAATATTTTCTCGGCAATTGTTTCCTGTCGGTATTTACATTACATTGTTATTAATATTTATAGTTTTGTTATATATACTTTTGACGATATGTCTTCTTTGCGTGATTATGCTCTTTTCTTTTGTAGTCCACAAGTTGTTATTGTTACAATAAGCATAAATAATAAAAGTTTGTGTATTTCTCCGCTATCTTCATTAGCATAGAAAGAAAAGATTCGTTATATTACTGAAATTGTCCCAGGGTAAATAACTCTAAAATACTTTATTTTGTAAATAAAATTTAAAAAAAAAAAAATTTTATTGGTAACACTTCAAAATAAAATATTGCAAGTGCAAGTCTGGAGGAAAGCGCTCTCTCTTGAAGCAATTATCGGAAGGTCTTGTCAAAATTAAATATAACATCCTTACGAGTCATGTCACTTGTTCGTACGTTGACGGAATTTTCAACTCACGTTAAAATGGACTTGTGCATAGCTCTTCATGCTGGACTATGCGTTATCATAGCGAGATGCATTTTCCTTCATGAACCTTGATACCCTAATTGAATTAGCCAGAATATTACGCGTAGTTGCGTACCCATTGGGTATTCCTACGCATTGCGGGTCCTGGTTCTCCTGTGTGAACACCAGGCTTAGGCCGAGTTCTGGCGGGCGACTTCATTGTCCAGAGGAGACGAAGCTGTTTTCTGCCATAGCTACTAACAAGGACCAGTTACTCTGATAACTTACCTCTGCTCAAATTTACTCTATTCACTGTCTCCAGTGAATAGAGAATATCAGCCAGTCAGCATTCCGTTGAATACTCATCTTCCTATCCTAACACATAAGGGAAAAGAAAATGAATGATAATTTCCCAGAAAATTAGTAGAAATGTGTCGAATTTCTGATGAGATCTTCAGCTCCATAGAACTTATATTTATATACATATATATATATATATATATATATATATATATATATATATATATATATATATATATATATATAAAATAGCCCGTAACAAAGCTTATTTCTCTCCAGTAGTTAAATATTCTCTCACCGTTTCTAGGTCCTGAAATCGTTACAAATTAATGATTTGATCTTTGGTCATAACTTTACGGTGTTGAGTTTTCAAGTCGTATTTTTCTTCAGTAGACAGAATGAAGCCAACTCACAGCCAGAAAATATTTAATCAAAACTTCAACTCCTTCCTTTATACAAAACAAGTCTCTGAATGAAAATAATCTTATGCTGGCTGGATAAAATCAGTAGCCGTGTTGACATTACTTAGAAAAATAAGTATCCTGTTACTTGAGAATATGAAAAGAAAATGAGAAGGCAAACTGATAATTCAGTCGCAAACAAGGAGGAGACTAATTCCTGGAAAGGTAAGCTGAGAATCACGTGGTACGAAAAATACCGAGAAAATGCTTTTGAGTGAAGTGTGACGTTGATCGTTGATCAAAGGAATAACAAATAGGCGGAAAAATCTTTGGAATAAAAAGAAAGTAAGAAATACGGATGTAACAGGAAAAAAAAAGGAAAAATGTCAATGGTGAGAGGGGAAGATAGGGTCTGATAAACGTAGATGAATAGATAGAGAGAAGAGATGGTGGAGGGTGAAAACTGATACAAATTCTAATTAAAAAACACGAAAAAAATAAAGAAATAATTATATTAAACAAGTAAAATAACATATAAGAAACAATAGTTAATGATGAGAGAAGATGACTAGAGTGAGAATGTGGAGGAAGGTGAAATCTGATTCAAATTCGAATATAAAAACCTTTAAAAAAAAGAGAAAAAGATAGAAAAGCATTGAACCAGATCATCCCAACCTCAAAGGTGGTATTTTTGTGAAATCGGATTGTATTAATATATTAATGCATATATGTATGTATATATAATTTGCATGGATATATATATATATATATATATATATATTATATATATATATATATATGTGTGTGTGTGTGTGTGTGTGTGTGTGTGTGTGTCTTTTCTTCACTTGTACTCATTTAATTTTTTTATACCATTTTCATCATTGATCATTGCAAACCATTTACTTCGCATCATTTTTTATTACGTAATTAGTATTCCACCAAGCCAAAAGCAAGTCAATAAAACCACATAGAACGAACCGATACTAACAAAACATTTTACTGCGAGCAAAACAATAATTCAAACTCTCACACGACTCGAGAAAATCTCGTCCTCAAAAGGAGAGCAATTGAAAGGAAGTCGGCGAATTCAGAGACTAAAGCTGGAGAGAGATATAGACGCTTGTGTACTAATAGAGGAAGCCAATGCAGTCCTCATAGAAAAGAAAAAGAGTGTATTTTGGCTCCGGTAGCTTCTATTGACTTCAAAAGGTGACCCCAGGTGATTCCCTACAAAAGAGACGCTCGGTGCGCGTGTTTGAAATGGAACTGGAAAAACACTTTGATCCATTTCATGATGGCTGTGATAACTGCCTCCTGCCCCGCTGCGTGGCCATGAGAGAGAGAGAGACAGAGAGAGACAGAGAGAGAGACAGAGACAGAGAGAGATGGATGGATCGCCAAGTGTCACCAGTTACGAATTTAAAATGAATAACGATGCCGCATACAATGGATATGTCTCTAATAGTACTACACACACACATGAGTAGAGAGAGAGAGAGAGAGAGAGAGATGGATTTACGCAGATGTCACCAGTTACCAATATAAAATGAATAATGATGCAGCTTACAATGGATATGTCTCCAATAGTAGGCATAAAAGACAGAGAGAGAGAGAGAGAGAGAGAGAGAGAGAAAGAGAGAGAGAGAGAGAGAGAGAGAGAGAGAGAGAAATTTGATTTCATAGTCTTCTACTCTAACTGACTATTTAGACAAACTCGCAATTATGACGCAGTTTAAACTACCAGAGGGAGTTCGTATAGGGATTACATATAAGGAAACTTCAGTGATAGAAGATCTCATAAAACCTCGGTGTTATATATAAGATTTAATAAAATTTCAGTATCATCAGGTTGAAAAAAAACTCTTGTGTGAGATTTCGGAACAAAATCCAAACACTTTTGAAGGTTAGAAGATCCAAAGATCATCCCGCGGAATATGGAAGTTTTCCAGTGTTAAATTTGACACGAAATAGTTAGGCAGTATAAATACAAAATATGAACACTTCAGAAATTGACCCTACATTTAACTCGAACCTTTCAGTGACCAACTATTCTTCTTTCGCTGTTCATGCAATTATCTCTATTTTTAAGAGATTAGTGTTAACAAGGCGTGATCTGACCTCTAGCTTACTCGGGGCGAGTGCTCAAATCTACAGTCGAATAGAGAGCGTTGTTTCACCAACGAAAATTAAAATAAATTCGCTATATTTTATTAGAAATAATTTTTCTGCACTGTTTAACATGCACGGTATTTCTTTTTTAACGATTTCATTCTAATAAATTAATCATAAACATCATATCCTAAAATTCTTGTATCTTGAACTCAACGCAAAACACCTTTTTCAGACCTTTCTATGTTTTTCTATAAACCTTTCCTGACCTCCTCCACAACAACAAAAACAACAACAACAAAGGTGTTTGTAGGCATACTCCTCGAGTAAGCAAAAATGAGGAAAGCCGAAAAGGAACTAAATACTCAAACCAATGAATATATGACAGTCACTGTATTTCCAGTATTTCAGAGATGAATTTACTATGTGTGATATTTTGATATTTTTGTGAAATGATAAAGTCTTATATGTATTGCTTCTTATCATAGCATGAAATTCATGGATTTGGATTTCTGATGTAAAGTATTTGATGATTTCGGAAAAGGATTTATGATTCAATTTCAAGAGCTAATTCCTTAATCCTTTTATCACTATCTTTTACTGTCGTTAGTGATCTTTTTTTTTTTTTTTTTTTTTTTGCTCTCGTTGTTTTTGTTATTGAAAATATTGTTGAAGATAAAGATGACAATGATATCATTTTATTATTTTAAAGGAAGGTTGCTTTGAGTCTCAATAAAACTAATATAGCTGATCCTAAAAAAAAAATTAATAATAATAATAAAAAAAATAAGGTATTGTATCAAAAGATTTTTTTTAACTCTGAAAATGAATAATGTTCCGTCGCTGATTCTCAAAGGGATCATCATGTTGGCTGCGAAATGAAAAATGATCAACTAATAAAAACGTGCTAATGAGGTCACGTAAGCAGGCAGGCGGAAAGGTGGATGGCTTAAAATGTTTAAAATTCTCTCAGCTAGAGAGAGAAAAAAATCTGAAGGTATAAAATTGCCTGAAACGAAAAACAGTTCACCTGGAAAATCAGGGAGTAATATTGAATATCGTATCTCTCTGCTGTCATAACAATATTATTTGAGGACACTGAATCTAATTTTCTGCAAGGCAGGATTTTCAAAAGGAAAAGAATTGTCTTTTTCTTTTCTTTTTTTTTTTTTTTTTTGTTAAGTGAATCAAGGACAATGGGTCATAAGAGACATTGTAACCCAAGTGAAAAAAATATAGCAGCACGTGCATAAATAGTCACACGTATTTTAATAAGTACGTGTGCATACTTATATAATCCTTAGATATTTGAAAGGAAAAAAACTTTTTCTGCAGAAATTTAGTTGCGAGGATTTACAGAGCTGAAGAGTTAAAGCGAAAATTTAAAAGAATAATTAAGATTAATCCTTCCTACATTAAATACCCTTAACACGTTGAAAAACACGAAGAAACTAACATTACGGATCATACGAAACAAAAACCTCAGATCATTCAGAGACACGTTAACCTGATAGAATGAGATGAAAGACATTCACTAAAAACTGGACTTTGAATCGGTCAGTATGTGAATGAGTAAATTCGCAAAACATTTACGAGACAAAGTGAATAACTTATTCTACCTTCCACAACTCAAAAAACACTCACAACACAAACACTCGTAAGGCACGTTCGAATTAAAAAGGCCAGACCAACCACACAAAGCTGGCAAAGATAGGAGAAATATAATCCACATCTTAACCAAGGGAACACCAAAACATGATCAAAATTGCAATTACTACAGAAGATTGAACTCTTACCTGGTCTACTTGCACTGGATAGCTCAATAATCAACATAATGATACGTAGTTTCATCATTAAGCAACCAGCATCCTGGTTACCGTAAAGTAGCGTCAGTAACTAATGGTCTCATCCCAAAATTTTTTTTTTTTTTTTCGCAGGGATGAGAAGTTAAGAAACCATGCAAAAACTGAGAGGTGAAAATACTGAAAAGGTACAGAATAAGCTGTGCATGAATGCTTGAAACTGAATGACAATGAGTGTGGTGAGTGAGAGGGAAGGAGATGAATAAAAATGAGAGATTAGAATGTATGCTAGGATGAAAGTACACAGTAACTTAAATCCATAACTGGCGACTCACGCTAATACACACAGTAACATCGTGAACGTATATTATAAAGTATGAATATAAAAATGAATGAAATGTGGATACTATGAGTGGAACTATAATAATCTGGAACATAGCTTTGATATGGACTCCTAAGAAATATTGATTATGGTGAAAAAAGGAATGAATGAGCATATACATGAAAGAGCGTGTACGCATGGCACAAAGAACCACCACCAGTCAGACGTAACATTGAAAAAATCAACTACCCCAGAATGGTGGGGGCGACCGGCTTTTTTTATTATTTTACTAATAAGTAAAATGTCCACTTATGATCTTTATATAGTCCTGTTTTTTTATATTTTATTTTTTGTATACTTTGTCTAACTGTTTTCCTTTAGATGTTAACATATTTATATAAAGCTACAAGATCTATATCCATCTGAGGTAGGCTTCCCATCATTCCACTTCACTGTATGAATAGATGCGTGTCTGTGTATGAATAAATAAGTAAATATATGGATTTATGCATGAAACTTTATATCTATGTATGCGTCAACGTGTATCTTTTACCATAGGAAATATCCTAGAATAAAAATGAATGCAATACAAAGAAAACAAGGAATTCCTCTGAAGATGTTATTTATATGATAATTATTATAGTTATAAAGATTCCCATTTTTATAAGACGAGCAACAAGGTCATTAAATCAAATGGCAATAACGTTCGCAGTACATCAGCTTTTATATAATTCAGTTATGGTAAATTTGCACTTTTTACATATATCTTTATATATTAACGATTGTTAACGAGGAAAGGACGAAACCTATTCTTCACATTTTCTTAAAGGAATGAGAGAGAGAAAAAAGGACGTATTCATCATATAAAATCTCCAACAAGAATGTCGACTTTAGTCTGGCCCTGAAGTCAGTCGCTCCAACGAAGCTAACGGTGGTTTTAAGAAGAAATGTTTCGAGTCCGTCCTTTGCAAAAAGGGTTACATTTTCCAAACGAGATCCTACGAATCTGAAGAAGAAGAAGAAGAAGAAGAAGAAGAAGAAGAAGAAGAAGAAGAAGAAGAAGGTTAACCCTGAAAACGAACATCAAGTCTTTGCCACGTGTACGGTTTGACAAAGGTTCAAAGGATATCACAATGAATAATATCGATTTTTTCCCCGAGAGTCGACTGCGTTTGGTAGATTGGACGCTGGAGACCAAACTGACAAGAGAGAGAGAGAGAGAGAGGAGAGAGAGAGAGAGTTTTTTTATTCTGGTTCTGGAATATAGTTCCTGTTCCGGGAGAGAATTTTGGATTACTTAATGACTAGGATTCCGTGAAGGAGTTTAGGGATTTTTATGAGATTACATTTTTTCTTGCCATATCATGTAATTTGCTTATATATATATATATAATAATATATATATATATATATATATATATATATATATTATATTATATATATAAATATATATATATATATATATAATATATATATATATAAATGACTCGGGCCCATTACCCTCGTCGGGAGACGGATTCTTCGCCCTCGAGAGAGCAAAGAAGGACTCAGGTGTCCTGGATAAGTTAACCAACGTCTTCTGAGGGTGGGTCGTCCGCGTGATGCCCTTTTATAACGTCGGGGATTACGATTTTGCTCGTCATAGAAGGCGTTGTATGGCGGCGGGGCGGCGAATATTCTATGGGGGTCGTGAACGTGGGCGTGAAGTCATCTGGCCCAATTTCCACTGAAAAATTCAGCCACTTAAAAGTGTTCCCTTTCAAAAGGCGTGATGTCACTTGATGAGGCAAAAAGGCTTTTGACCTGCAAGAAAGTATGGTCGCATTTTAAAAAATTTCCACCAGCCTTCTGTCGTTTACTGATAGCGTTGTCAGTACAACCTCTAGAGACTGCTGGTGAATCCTTGGAGCCATCGTTGTTCAAAGCGCGATCGGTATCAACCAACCTTTCCAACCGTGGCGGAAGTAGCAGTATTATTAGTGGCGGGAGAGCGAGTGATATGTTAATCTTTCCTACCGGGAATTCCAGTCCCCAGCCTCATTTTATCCAAAAGAAACTACCAAAGGGAAAGTGGCCTTTAGAAGTTGCGGGATAAGCAAGCCTGATGGGGGGAGGTCACGGGGTTTAGGGACAGAAAAATATCGTCATCAAAATCAGGTAATTTCTCAAGAACTCATTTTGCCTTAATATCTTTTAGTTACCAGAGAGCAATGCTCATTCAAACAACGCTTTGTACAAATGCAGGGATACTTGAAGTTGAAAGCAAACAACGTTACCAAACGGTCCAGGACAGGGCCTTTTTTCTCTTACTTTTTTCTCCCGCTCGGACTGTCAGTCTCTGTGATTATATAAATAGAAAGCTTTGTCATACAGTAGTATAGAAGACATTGGAAGAGGTAGAAGACCCAGGCGTACTTTGCAGAGAACTAATAATGAAAAGGGATACTTGAGATAATTGTAGATTTGTGGAGGGCAAACACAGAAAGAGAATTTGAATCACACGCTGTTAGAAGCGATGATGATGATGATATATGATCATTTTTATCTTTTGGAGAGGGCAGGTACAGAGTTTCAGGTGCCTAAGCACACATGCAGGTAGACTTCGTCACATGTGAAAAAAAATTTGTAAGTTTGACGACGATTCCCATCTGTATGGCAATGCATCTTAAAACTCTCTCTCTATTAAAGTAAGGTATCGGTAAGGTGAAAATAAAATGTTATTTTTCCTGTAACAGAGGACTCCCTGCTCTATCAAAGGAAGAAAAAGAGGGGAGGAATGCTGAGGGGAACTGAAAGGAGACTAAAAAAGATAATAAAAAAGTATAAAAAAGATTCCAACTGGGGTTAATGGTTTGATGATGAAAGGATACATCTGATTAGGCAAGGAAGGGGTTAAGTAAATGGAAAGGGGGAAAACGGAACAAAAAGACGAAGAAAAATGTGATAAAAGCAGAGGAAAATCTGCATAGAAAAGGAAGAACCTGGAACGAAATATCGAATGGAAACCAGATACGGAGTAAAATACAGTTTTAATTACCCTTAGGGTGGAACAGAGACAAAGAGTCTGTGTAAGCACACACACACACACCTACACCCTCACCCACCCACACACACACACATATACACAAAGTAAACGAAAAGAGTGCCACTGCTCTAGTAAAGAACTGGTATATTCTTTCAGACAAGTAGATGCTAATTAGATAAAAAAAAAAGACCTACTTGTGGAATAAAAAAGCCGCATGATTTATAAAATATTAGCATACCTTTTCATCTCTGTTTTGAGTGTCAGACATTGGTTTCATGATAGAATATAAATACGGTCATCAGCCGCATCATATTCAGTTCTTAGAATACAGAAGGTATTTTGCATAGCAAAAAAAGAAGACAAAAATAATGTTTTACTGCCAAAACACATAGCTTGTTAGTACTGGAAACTCTTACATTTGATAAAAAAAATGGTCATAGGTTGTAAGTAATAGGAACTATTGCATCTGATAAACAAAATTTGACAAACAAATGAAGTAGTTACTGGGAAACTACTTCAATTGATAACCTTTTCATTCTTGATGCACTTTTCCCTTCACTATATCAACCACTTATTTAATCGATTAATAATTCATTAGACAAAATCAATAAATAGATAAACCTCATTTAGGTAAAAAAAAAATCCTCAGTTAGGTCATGAAGACAGTACTCAGTTAAGACATGAAGAATGATTATTCAAAATGGCTTTTAAGAGCAAGAATAGAAAAAATAGCAAGAGAGGGAATGGCTTCCTTTCTCTAACTACGAATCCCTCAATAATTCCACCTGGAAATTTATTTGCCATTCCATTACCTAACAATCTACGTTTAACACTGCGTGATACCTGCTGAGCAGGAAATAGAATTATTTTAACAATGACAGCATGTTACGTGGAATGAAGCTTATATCTATTTCAGTTCTTATTCCTAGAGCTTAGTAATGTTTTCAACGTTGTTCGTATCAAGAGGATTAGTAGATACTTCTGTCTATGTGCAGCTGGTGATGGCGATAATGAACAGCTCAAGCCGATTATACGTTTTATTTTTTCTATTTCATGACTATATAGTGAAATTCAACCAGCAATGATTTATTCTTTTTTATATATATGTATATATATACAATATATATTTATCTTTTTTATATATATGTATATAGTATACAATATATATATATATATTATTTATAATATATTATATGAATATATATCTTATATATCTGGATATATATATATATATATATATATATATATATATATATATATAATAAAAGATATATATATATAATATATATATATATATATAATATATATATATATATATATAATGGTCGATAAAACGGAAGAGGACAGGCTGTCTTTATTCCAAACGTTTCGTAATTGGTCACATAATTACAGCATCAGGGCTGTTAAATGTTTTTAAAAATTCAGTTTTTCAATCCATCATTATTTTTGTTTTAATTTTTACAATTTCACAAGGAAGGAATTACTTGTTCATTTTAACAGCCCTGATAATTGTAATTATGTGAACAATTACGAAACGTTTTTTGTCGTCTTCCCTTTTATCAATGATTATTAATATGGACTGACTCCTGACTCCTTACACTAAGCAATGTATATATATATATATATATATATATATATATATATATATATATATATATATATATATATATATATATATATATATAATATGTATGCATGTATGTATGTTTGTATGTGTATAAGTTGCCTGTTTGTTTAAAAACATCTCAACTGCCAGACTGTTCGGGTTTAAAGTCAAGCAACAAGTTTTACTTTGACTACAAAAATCGTCGTTGAATATTACATCACGTCAATTCACCGGATGGATTTTGAGGTCGAAACCATCATTTTTGTCTCTCAGAAATCCTCCCATTAATGCAAAATCGGTGTTCAGTGTGATAACATCAAAGTTCTTCCTTGAATCTGTGACAGTTTACAGTCCTTTTATAAGAAATTTCCATAACGTCCTGTTCAGATGCTAACATTAGAGCCTAACTGTTCCATACTACTTAACTGCCTATTCTATTCATGTATTTCTTATTTTAGTCTTTCACCAATCTTTCATTTTTCCTTACTCAGTCTGAAAATTGTCTGTTAAATCGGTTAAAACTAGATAAACCAAAATTCTTTAACGTCATATCGTATTCTTTAATTATTAGTTTTAATGTCTATCTTCGCTACTTTATCCATTTTGGCTGATGATTCATTAGATCTTACATCTTTCTTATTAAAACGCATCAAATGTTCTTGATAATTAAATATTTTCGAATGAGCCAATGGTCATCGTTCCAAGCTTTTTTATTGTATTTTATTTAATCATACTTGGCAACTCACCACTGTCTGTCCGTTAGCACTTTATTCTGTCCGCCCTCAGATCTAACACAACTACTGAGGCTAAAGGGCTGCAAATTGGTATTTTCGTCTTCCACCCTCCAATCATCAATCATACCGAATTGCAACACTCTAGCCTCTGTAGTTTTCGTTTTATTTAAAGTTAATTTTAACCATGGATCGTGCATCTGGCAGCGCTTTCCGGCTCTGGTGAGCGACTGAAGAGCCACCGGTCAAAGCATTGTACAATGTACAGAAAACTCGATTGCGCCGCATAAACTTCGGCTCATTTTTTTTATTGTTTATTCTTAATGTTAAATTATGTTCATTCATCGATTTGTAACTCTTGTCTTTGAGCGTTTGACACTCAGAGGTCATTCTTTCTGTGCATCTGGGATCTCTCTCTCTCTCTCTCTCTCTCTCTCTCTCTCTCTCTCTCTCTCGTATATCTTGAAGGACGCCGTTTAGTCACCACTACGCTTCGGTGGATCTTTTTTTCCCCCGTGTTGATCGTCATCCACAGCCTACCTCTAAATCCTTCACCACCTCAATTCCACATCCCTCTCGACACATCCTTCCCTATAACTGCCATGCCCTTCACGGCTCCTTTGTCACTCCTTGGCAACAGGCAGGTGATGTTTCCTTCAATGCGGACGGGAAACCGCCGCAGAGGTAAAGTCTGCTGATGGTAAGGTGGTTATCAGGTGCAAGAGTTTGGAATACCTGACATTCATAGAAAGAGAATTGAAGCTGCTATTAGAAAACAAACTCTGTTGTTTTTATTACTTGTACACTCGTTTTTCTCTATTCTCTGGCCAAAGATTCTTATGTTGTTTCCTCTGTCATATCAGTCCTTAGCAAGAGAAAGTATTCAAAATTATCTGAAGGATGCAACAAGAGAGATAACTGGCTTTCATTTATTTTAGTATGAATCAAATGTGCATCTTTCCTGCTAGTTACTTGATATCCTCTGATTTGCATTCCCAGATTTAGCAATGGTATGTTGTATACAAAGAGAAACGATAAAAAAAAAATGTCGTGTCGTATATTCCAGTTCTGAGCCATTTCATCATAAAAAAGCACACACACACAAGTAATTGTAACATGAATTTGGCAAATAATGAAGCAACAAAATACTTATTACTAATACTATTAATAATAATAATAATAATAATAATAATAATAATAATAATAATAATAATAATAATAATAATAATCTGCTAAATCAAATAGCAATATTCTCGTCTATCCAATGCCAATGGTAGACAAAAGCTGGTCAAAGTATATATTCTACATGTGACAGAAAAGTAAGTGAAATACGGATATATAATACCGTAGAGTGTATAGCAGTTGGGCCATCCGAAGCATAAATTTCGGAGGTCTTCCTCAAGCAGTGGATTTCTTCTTGGAATATTTCCTTGGATGTCATCGTTTCAGACAACTATATGTATATATATTATATATATATATATATATTCTATATATATATATATATATATATATACGTATATATGTGTGTGTGTGTGTGTGTGTGTGTGTGTGTGTACGTGTGTGTGTGTGTGTGTGCGTGGGTGTGTGTGTGTGTGTGTGTGTATGTATGTACATATATAAAATAAGCGCTCGATACTGTCGGTTGTACAAATGTAATATTTCATTTCTCTCATGCGCGATTTATATAGATAATAAGTCTATTCGTGTCGTAGCGTTAATGTTAATTCCACAGTCTCGTGTCCTCAAGAAGAATGACACATGGCTGAGAGAACGTGACTCATAAAGCAGGTGAAAATCAATTAACATCTCCAATAGGCTTATGTAACTAGTAATTACCTAAATTTTATTTTCGTTTATATGAGAGAGAACTAATCATAAGCGAGTAAGGAGATGGATGCTTGGCTTTTGAGAGATGCTTTACAAAGATTAAACATTACTTCCTAATTAAGAGAAATCATTATTCCGTGTCCTTTTAGTTTTTTTTTGTGAATTAACAAGATCTTTTCATAACTATTTCCTAGCTCAAGTAAACGCAATTGTTATTTCAGAGCTCTCTTCTCTCTCTCTCTCGTCTCTCTCTCTCTCTCTCTCTCTCTCTCTCTCTCTCTCTCTCTCTCTCTCTCACTCTGTAGCCGAAATCATATGCGAGGACAAGATGTTTCTTCGGACGGACTAACAAGTTTATTAGACATCCTAATCCTTGTAACTCCTTGTAACTCTCTCTCTCTCTCTCTCTCTCTCTCTCTCTCTCTCTCTCTCTCTCTCTCTCTCTCTCTCTCTCTCTCTGTTCCTTTATTCGTCTCCATATAATCCTCCACTCCCCGCACTTCTCTCACTCTCTTCACTATGCGTCCTGGTCTCTCAAGACGTTAATAGCTAAGTGATTGTTGGCTGCAGAACATAATTGCTCCCCGTAGGCAGGTAGCTCTATGTTCCGCCTCGTAGGGAATGCAATCGACTTGCACCAACATTCAACACCGGAATACAAAGCGGTGGGGAAATTCTCTCCTTTCGTGTGCTCTTCATATTGATTCGTTTCGTTCAAGCTGTTTCTCTTGCCCCTTTATTGATAACAGCCTTCTTCTCCCTAATAGGCACTCGTGATGGAAGTGTACCTCCAGGGCATAATGTTTTTACTTTTCCTTTCTCTAGGCGAGTACCGGTCGGAATTTGTACGATTTCTGGTGTTAAATGTAATACTTATCGTATGCTTTCTTCTTAACTAGCCAAATTTCCTTAACGTTCCTTGCCCTATTACTTTGTAGGGTATTCTACGAAAGTCTTTAAATGTATTTATTCCAAGGAATAAATGACGATATATGATGGTGATATTCTGACATTTCCTTAAACATAAAAACAAGTTTCTTGTCATTTCCCGTGAGACCTGTACCGTAAATACTCGCAATTACCGAGAAGTTATACTTTCTCAACTTTAGTTACTCCTGTAATATGGACTCATTTGAAGGCGAACGAAAAAAAAGAAGAAGAAAACAATGAAACATTACAGCAGTTTCACGGGTTGGGGAAAGTTAATCACTTACAAAAGAACAGCCACATTCAATTTGCCCTCTTGATAAATCTGGCGTTTGAGAGAAGAAAAAAAAAACACACACACAGGATTTTGTGTTTTATCTGGGCATTTGTTACGAAGTTCTGGCCGTCTGTAACTTCTAACGATCCAACTTTCTTGCCAGAACACGGATGATGTATTGCCCAAAACAGACTTCGCATGTTCGTACTCATAATTTGCTGTAAATTCATAAAGTTTTGAAGAAGAGAGTATGAGTAAGAAATGCTTTAGAAATGAGTGCTTTTCGCTAATGGAGAAATGATACATGTGGCAAGCTGACGGGCCAAAAATGTGGTATTTTTACTGCGTTATGAAACTGGAAAGAAAAAAGAAACCTTAGAATGATTTTTTCTAACAGAGATGACACTTTTTGATATTTATAAATATAAGGAATATCTATGAATAGTATTTTCTTGTATTCATTGACATCGGGGGTAGACATCCTTTGTAATGGAAGCTTTTATCAAAATCAGAAATTTAATATATTGAAATTCTATAACCAGGGATTGACGCGGCTTTCAAAAGGGTTCTAAAAGAGAGATGAAATTCAAGAAAGAATTTATCTGATCACAACAAAAGAAAAAATAAACCTTTGCACAAAAGATGTTGTTTTCAATTTTAGGAATCTGGACATTGTGGTAACCATCAAAACATGAGTTAATGATAGAA